>NC_135437.1:2497270-2797270 GCF_051991255.1 Vanacampus margaritifer
TCGCGGGGGTGCTGGAGCCTATCCCAGCTGGCTTTGGGCAGTATGCGGGGTACACCCTGAACTGGTTGCCAGCCAATCACAGGGCACACAGAGACAAACAACCATACTCACAATCACACCTATGGACAATTTGGAGTGTTCAATTAACCTGCCATGCATGTCTTTGGAATGTGGGAGGAAACCGGAGTACCCGGTGAAAACCCACGCAAGCACGGGGAGAACATGCAAACTCCACCCAGGAAGGTCGGGGCCCGGACTCGATCTCACGTCCTCTCCACTGGGAGGCGGACGTGCTAACCAGTCAGCCACCGTGCTGCCCCTATTCATATATTCATATATTATTAATCCTACAGTCACTTAATTCCCTTTAAAGTGACATATAATAAGTGAGAAGTTCGGACATCCGTTAGGGACTCAGAGTAGAGCCACTGCTCCAGCTGAGGTCAGGTTTCCGGGCATCTGGTTTGGAAGTCTCTTAAGAGGTGTTTTGAGCATGTCCCGGGGGACGACCCAGCACACGCTGGAGAGACTATGTTTCTCCCACAGGAGGAGCTGGTTGAAGTGGCTGGGGAGAGGGAAGTCTGGGCTTTCACTCTTAAAGCTGCTGACCCTGCGAGCCAACCCCAGATATAAGCGGGAAATAATGGATGGAAAATATTGAAATTTTGTTTGAATTAAGTCTTCATGTAGAAGCGCCATGTTTGTTTGTTTTTTATACCTTCAACCACTACAGGGCAGAGTGTTTTGTTTTCTGATGTGGGCAGGTGGCCAGGCAGGTTATAATTAGGGTCTACACAAGTTGACAGGTGTGACTGATTTAGAGGGACAAAAATTTTCTTTTTTTTTTTCTTTCTGGAGAGCTCAGTATTGTTCATTCGGTAATTTTACCGATTTGACATCATCATCATTGCTCTCCTTTTATATATATATATATATATATATAGTGAGGAAAATAAGTATTTCACCCCCTGCTGATTTTGTGAGTTTGACCCTTTACAAAGAAAGGAACGGTCTATAATTTTCATGGTAGGTTCATCTTAACAGTGAGAGACAGAATATTAAAAAAAATCCCAGGAAATCACATTATATTAATTTTAAACATTTATTTGTCTTTTATTGAGGAAAATAAGTATTTCACCCCCTACCAACCAGCAAGAAGTCTGGCTCCCACAGACCGGTCATGTGACCAGGAGGCACACACATTAGTCCTCTTACTTAATTGGTATTCCTAATTAAGTTCCCGTTACCTGTATAAAAACACACCTGTTCACAGAATCAATCAATGCATCAGATTCCAACCTCTCCACAATGGGCAAGACCAAAGAGCTGTCTAAGGACGTCAGGGACAAGATTGTAGACCTGCACAAGGCTGGAATGGGCTACAAGACCATTAGCAAGCAGCTGGGTGAAAAGGAGTCAACTGTTGGTGCGATAGTTAGAAAATGGAAGACACACCAATTGACCATCAATCTCCCTCGGTCTGGTGCTCCACGCAAGATCTCACCTCGTGGAGTGAACCGGATCATGAGAAAGGTGAGGAAACAACCCAGAACTACACGGCAGGAGCTTGTTGATGATATCAAGGCAGCTGGGACCACAGTCACCAAGATGACCATTGGTAACACACTACGCCATAATGGATTGAAATCCTGTAGTGCCCGCAAGGTCCCCCTGCTCAAGAAGGCACATGTACAGGCCCGTCTGAAGTTTGCCAATGAGCACCTGGATGATTCAGAGGAGGCTTGGGAGAAAGTGCTGTGGTCAGATGAGACTAAAATCGAGCTCTTTGGCATCAACTCGACTCGCCGTGTTTGGAGGGCGAAAAAAGCTGACTTTGACCCCAAGAACACCATCCCCACCGTCAAGCATGGTGGTGGAAACATTATGTTTTGGGGCTGTTTCTCTGCTAAGGGTACAGGACGACTTCACCGGATCGAGGGGAGGATGAATGGGGCCATGTACCGGGAAATCTTGGGTGAGAACCTCCTTCCCTCAGCCAGGATATTGAAAATGGGTCGTGGATGGGTGTTTCAGCATGACAATGACCCAAAACATACAGCAAAGGCAACAAAGGAGTGGCTCAAGAAGAAGCACATTAAGGTTATGGAGTGGCCTAGTCAGTCTCCAGACCTTAATCCTATAGAGAACTTGTGGAGGGAGCTGAAGCTTCGAGTTGCCAAGCAACAGCCTCGAAATCTTCAGGATTTGGAGAGGATCTGCAAAGAGGAGTGGGCCACAATCCCTCCTGGGATCTGCGCAAACTTGGTGACCAACTACAAGAAACGTCTGACCGCTGTGCTTGCCAACAAGGGTTTCTCCACCAAGTACTGAGTCATGTTTTGCTAGGGGGTGAAATACTTATTTTCCTCAATAAAAGACAAATAAATGTTTAAAATTAATATAATGTGATTTCCTGGGATTTTTTTTAATATTCTGTCTCTCACTGTTAAGATGAACCTACCATGAAAATTATAGACCGTTCCTTTCTTTGTAAAGGGTCAAACTCACAAAATCACCAGGGGGTGAAATACTTATGTATATATATATATATATATATATATATATATTTTTTTTTTTTAATTAATTAATTTATTTATTTATTTATTTTTGTATGTGGGTGAATTTGTGTATGTGCGTGTGTGCGTGCGTGCGAGTGTGTGTGTATTCATTAGTTCACCTAAAACCTATAAAAAAAAAAATCCCATACCGTTCCCCTAAACCGAACACTTCCAGCCAGAGTCGTGAGGCCGTCAGGAAACCCGAGAAAGGACCAATGGAAAGTAAAATCCAGCACCGACCAGCCGCCACTCATCAGGCCACCAACCACAGGCCCCGAACCGCGTCGCCGGGCCCAGAGCGACGGACCGCGCCGGGGCGGCGCCGCCCCGGACACCAGGGAGAGTCCCGCAACGCAGAACCCCCCAAGAGACCCAGAGAACGGCCAAGACGCAGCCGCCACCCAGCAGCCAACAGAGGGGCAGGCCCGCCCACGCCCAGCCAGTAGGGAACAACACTTATAGAATTAATCCCCTGGCATGCAGTGAATCCGAATATGAACCCTTAGTGCCCATTGGAGGTGAATCTGCTCGATCCGGTTGGCAGCAACTGGTTTCCTGACTAAAAACGCAACCATTAGTTACAAATTGCCAAATATAGAAACATCAATTTAAGTTATCACGATGTGGTGGCTCTCGCTAACAGGCATTAAGAATTAAGTAACCAGAATTAGGTTAAAATATTCTATATACGTAGACCATGTTTCTATAAATTTTGATATTTGGTTTTTATTTGAGGCAGATATTTTTTCCATTAAAATGTGATTTATGAGGAGGTTAAACCATTGGTCGATATTCAGAGTTTGTTTATTTTTCCAGTTAACAAGGATTGTTTTTTTTGCGATAGTAAGGGCTACAAGTGTAGATTGAAATTGTTTATGTGGTAAGTCAGTTGTTGTTAGGTCGCCTAGCAAACACAAGTTTGGAGATAAAGGTATCCTACAGTCCAAGATAGCGGAAAGTTTTTCTAAGATTTTAGTCCAGAAATACATAACCGGAGTACATAACCATAAAGCATGAAAATAAGTGTCTGTAGTGTTTTGTTAACACTGGAGACAAATGTCGGAGTCTGAGAGTCCCATTTTCTTCATCATATATTGAGTAATGTATGTTCTATGAATAATTTTATATTGGATAAATTGTAAATTTGTGTGTTTTGTCATTTTAAATGCGTTTTCACAAACTTGATTCCAAAAGTCTGTCTCCCATTTTGAGATGGGTAAAGACATTTTATCAGTATATGAAAGTAACTTATATATTTTTGAAAGTTTTTTGTTGTTGTCGGAGAAAGCTTGGTAATATCTTTAGCTAAAACAGGCGGTTGGAGCGTACCCCGATGTGAAGTTGCTTAAAACAGTAGTCTTAACATTATGTGTATTTTAAAGAATATCCTGTATATATTTTTATGTTTTTATATTATCAACTGTCGTTTAGAGGCGGCGCCTAAGGCGCGGCTCAACTTGCTCAAACTGTTATGTGTTTTTCCATGACATATGAAAAAAGAAACTTAACCATGTTTATATGAAAATGAAACTGAAACTTAACTGTAATAAAAGCGACTTGCGGCTGGGGGAAGAGAGGAAGTCGGACGGAGCCGAGCGTGAGTCAACGTCTCACGTCTCCCCTTCTCTCCCCAGCCGCGGTTGCATTGAAACAAAGCACAGCCTCTGCCTCGTTTTTCCTTTGTGCACGGTCGGTAACTAAGGGGATCTGTAATATAAGACCCAACACCCGAAGTGTTGGAATTTGTTTCTTTATCATATTTTTAACTTGTAGATAATGTAAAAAAATTCTGTTTTTTATTTTATATTTTTGGAGCAAGAATGTATATGATATAAACATATTATCTGAGAAGAGATGGTGGAGATGTGTAATTCCTTTCTGCTCCCACACACCTAAATAAAACGATTGGTTGTTAAGTTGAAAGTCGGGGTTATGCCATAGGGGAGAAAGCCCACAGGGCTCCACTTGGGCTTTTGTAATTTCTAGTGCCTTCCACCAGGCAGTCAGGGTGGTGGAAATCATTGGGTTTTTAAAACAATTATGTCGCTTAATCGATGTTGTAATAAAGAGTAAATCTAGAAGTCTGAGGTTATTACAATCCTTCTGTTCTAGTTCCAGCCAACAGTTAGTATCTCTGTTGGGTTGTGCCCATAGAATGATATATTGTAGCTGGCTAGCTATATAGTAGTACATAAAGTTTGGTGCCTCTAGACCACCTTTGGATTTACTTTTCTGAAGAGTAGATAGACAGACTTTTTATCAGCAGCGAGGGCAGGCGTTCCGAGGAACCATGGCAGGTGTGAACAAATAGCACTTGACTGGAGATTTTACTTACTGTCTGTTGAACATGTAAAATCTATGTTGAGTTATCTGAAACTAATAACTTATGTTTAACTCTTCCCCTGTCGGTAATTCGCTGCTTTATTGTTCATTTGTGGTTCATTCGTTTGCTTCTCTGACTCTGCCCTGTGAGGTGTCAGCTGTTGCTAAAGGTGGGAATCTTTGGAGACCTAATGATTCGATTCGGAATATGATTCAGGGGCTATGATTTGATTAAGTGAAGTCATATGGCCCACTCCGTTCTTTCATCGAGCCTACTGAGCATTTATACATTATCAAGATATCCTGTAATAAATGTTGCCTTCATTTAGCTGCTATTAAGTAATTAAAATGTATTTAATCTTTCTTTATTTTACTGAAGGACCGGCTGATTTATTGATTTTCTTTTTCTTTTCTGTTCAAGCATTAAGAGAGCCTTGAATGCATGCAACAGTCGTAGTCGTTATGTTTTGCTAAATTCCTCAAAGAAATAAACCAATCATTTTAAACTTACCTGTAAGAAAATGTCTTCCACAAAGTCGATGGTTTGCTCTCCAGTAGAGCTCAGACTCGCACCTAAAATCCACATTCGCAGTTTTTTTACCCTTGCTTAGCAGCTAAACCTGAATTAACTCAAATAAGTTACTGACTGTACTTTTGCCGAAAAACACATCATAGTCCAAAAGAAGAAAAATCCAGTTTGTTCATAAAGATAAATGAAGTAGTGCAAGTGCACTTATATAGCACTTTATCTACACCGTATGTTGTCCAAAGCACTTTACCAAGCCTCATATTCATATATTATATATTATATATTTCTTTCTTTCTTTTTTTTTGTACACATATTGGATTGTGCCAAGATTTAGGTACGTGCCCCAAATTTTAAACTTTTTTTTTTTTTTTATTCAGCAGAACCAAAATCACTCAAAATCAAGAGCTTGTATAAAGGAACAAAATAGTTTTCAATAGGTAAAGAATTAAGAAAGTTATGACATTTTAAAGAAGGCCAAAAATGACCGCTTGTTTCACATTCAAAACAAGTGAAAGTGCTGTGATCAATTTTTGAATCTGAGACCTTGAAGGGCTCACCTTAAATGTGGACCGAATTATATAAAAAAAAGAGACATCGATTTCACAAGCTATTTGGCTACCAGACTCCCATACCATTGTTAACAACGAAGGGAGTTATCACTGAGGGACTGAGACTCCGGCCCCGGAGCTTTTATTGTCACTTACCTACAAGATTATGTGCGCCTGATGCGTTTAACACAGCTGCGTCAACCTACGGAAAGGTTTTAGTTTTTACCTTAACATAACTTACTGAAACCTCTAGAATCCTTTACTCTACACTGGCCAGAACCCAGGGTGTTTTTTTTTTTTTTTTTTTTGCTTTTGGTTAAGTTTTAAATCTATCTGGGTTCTGTCGTACCGTATCATAATGTGTGTTGTTTGTTGAGCGTGCTGTTCAGCCTTCACGTGTGAAGGTGCGGCTGCGGCGGTGGCCTGCGGGCCGCTTTGTTGTGTTGGTTGGGAGCGATTGTGAAAATTTGTTTTCCTCCCTGCGTCTGCACTGCTCTGACCGCCACGCTGTCAGTGTGCGTCTGTCAGTGTGCGTCTGTCAGCTTGATGAGCAGACGCCATTCTGCATCATAACATGCTGTCACGCTGAAGGATGTGAGAGGAATTTGTGCGTGTGTGTGTCTGTCTGTGTGCGCGCGTGTACATAAACTGCTGTAAGGCTCAAATTCAGGCATCAACAGCTTCCAACAACTCGTTGTTGATATTTACTTGTCCGTTTTATAGTAATATAAATGACCCTTAAAAATGAAAAGGTCAACAAGAAAAAATCACCCTAAAAGCATTTTTAATATAGAGTACAAGTACAAATAAAATGATTCAATGGTTGCTTTGGTAAAAATGTGAATGAAACGGCCTCATAAAAATTATATACTTTCATAAATTTGCATTGCAAACATGACAGCTCAGTGGCACGACCTAGGGCTGGATGATATGGCCCAAAATTCATATCACGGTATATATCACAGTATAAAATTCAGGTTAAAAATATTGATATTAATTTCTGGATAGTTATGAATTGTATAGTCCATTATGAAAACTGAACTGATAAAATTAATAACAATGATGAACCACATATTAATTCAAGATATAATTTATTATGCAAATCTCAAGCCAGAATTAAAAGCCTACGGTGCAAAATAGTGTAAACAAAAACTTACTTATACTCCCCCTCCCCAACTCCACCCAAATATAATAATTTTAAACTTGACTTCCTCCATCAATGAAAGAAAAATAGTAATCGCTGGATGACTGTCGGCATCCCCACCCCCCACAAACAATTAGTGGTGTGTCTGACGAGCTTGACGCTCACTTCAAGCTGCAGCCAACAGCGCGCCAAAGTCATAATCGGGCGAGTTTAACAAATGTCTATTGCCAACAGCGCATCTACGGTGGGTCAACTCAAATGCAAGATAAGCAGCTAACATTAACTGACACGATGTATCAACATCAAGCACGTTGTAAACAGTAACACTACACTACACTGCTGCTAATCTAAAAGAGTTACCAAATTACTCTGCTTGTGTCTGTTTACACAGCACTTAATGGGAGCTCAGTGTGTACTCATTTACACTCATGTGTGAATTTTTTTACTTGAGGTTTTAAAAAATAAAACTCTCGTGAAAGTTAAAAATTAATGACTTATAAATTCAATCATGGTTATAAACGATGTGGCATATTCATAGTAAAGTTAACAAAAAAGTGAAACATTTATAGAAATACATTTGGAGTCAAGTTAAGTTGAGTTTATCCAAAAATAAGTGGTTAGCGTCTCTATTTGAACCATCTACCCTCTATTTTCTTTTTTTGTTCTCCCTTCCCCAAACATTAAACTGGGGTTTTGAGGTGAAGCGATAAGCTACCTCCGGTTTCACCCTCGCCAGAAAAAGGTCACAATGTGAGTTCTACCTTTTCAATCATCCGTCGCCCAGTTCTATCAAGATGTTAATGTTTACTTTTCACCTGCCAGAACCACGAGTTTAGGGTACTAAAGTGTCTTATTGGGGGCTCCATCCTCCCACCTGTGGAGTTGGGGGATTAACATGACAGATAAACCATACCAGTTGTTTAAGTGGACCCAGATGGCCACATTCCATCCAGCGTTCTTGAAAGTTATCGCGTTAAGCGCCTTCAAGCGGGGACGGTCGAAACTGCCCTCACTTGAAACTCCAATGACCCACAACACAATCTTACATATTTCACCTAAAAAAAAAGAAAATAATTCATCACATACAAGTTAATGTACGCACAACTGAATGTTTTACAACATGTATATTTTGTTTGTGTTTGGAAAAGAATTTCATCTGTATGTCAACTTCACAAGAGGGTTCTTAGTTACTCCGCAAAGAACGAAATTACCTCGTGCCGCAGGATCAATCGATATGTGTAACGATAACATGTTTGCCTGGAAGAATTTGGCTTGCCAGCCTGACCAAATTGTAATTGTTAGTTATTAATTCCTTAAATAATTTGGAATTTAAGAAGTATTGGAGTTGAGTTGAGTTAAAGTTGAAGGGCGGTTCTCCTCTCCTTTCCTAGTCCACGCCCTCCACCTTTAAAAGCGGTCACGGACTATTGTTCGCTCTCTCGTCTTCTGCCGCTGTTCCTGTCATCTTCTTTTTTTTCCCGTCTGTCTGGCCAGAAAAGACAAAAGAACTTCCGGACTTGGTGATCGTGCTTGTAGGCAGTGTAAAGCAGCCGGCACGCGTCCGCACTGGCCGACGGGCACCTTGTTTGTTTTTATTTCATTTTTAATTTTTTCCTTTTTGTGTGGTCGTCCACGTCGGCAACACAACCGCCGACGAACTTTTCCGTGACCCTTTTTGGGACCCAGGCACTACATTTGAACGGACACGCGCAAGTCCAGTGCGTCCCGCTGCACCTGGTCTCCGACTTCCCATTGTGGCGAGAGCGGTTCCAACGGTTGATCTCCCTCAGGACGCACACACGCAGCGAAATTCGGCTTCAGGTGATTGGCCAGCTGAGACACGGATATCCCCATGCGCTGAGAGGATAACTCCGGTTGGGGCCGAACGCACCTGAGCCGAGCTGTAGCGCGCGCGTCCGACTGCTGAACAATTTTTCATATTTTTTATTTTTGCCTCGTTTTTTTTTTCTTTCTTCTTTCTTCAACCGATCGTCTCTCTCCGCTCGACCACCTCAATCCAGTAAGTTGCACATCTCATGCCCAATTTGACATATCGCTGGTGCAACTTCCATTTCAAACAAGCAAGGGGCCCTCACTGGGAGACCTTGGACATTCGATGACTCTTGGCTGAATTCCCAACCCGCCCTAGAGGTCCACGTTTTTACGCGTTGCCGCGCTGCGTGCGCCGCCACGTCCGCCGCCACGTCCGCCGTGACGTCCCGCGACTCTTCCTCACAGGCCACTTCGGGACCCGTGCCGTGTATACCGCCTGTTAGGACCTCCAATTTGGTCGCCCAACAGGCCTCCGACCCCGCGATTTCCAAAATCGTTCAACACCTGTCCGACCCTGTCGCCAAACCAATCTCGGCCGACGCGTTGGGGCACGACAGTGACTTGAAAGATTTGTTCTCCATATTGCAAAGGCTGCGTCTGGTTAAGGGCCTTCTGGTTTGTGACTCTGCATCTTCACCCGCCCTGCGGTTGGTGGTTCCACGGAGCCAAAGGGAGGTCCTTCTAATATACGCCCACGACGCGCCTTATGCAGGCCATCGCGGAGTCAAGGCCACCGTTACCGCGCTACAACAGGTGGCGTACTGGCCCCGTATGCATAACGATGTGGCAACCTACATTAAAGGATACCTAGTTTGCTGCCAGTTTCGGCCAGCGAAGCCGAGTCATCAAGCACCACTCCAGCAGAAAGGAGTCGCCTTCCCCTGGTCAGATCTTCAAATTGATTGGGTGGGACCCCTGGTCAGATCACTGAGAGGGAACAAATACTTTCTTTCAGTAGTTTGCGCGTTTACCAAGTGGGTATAATGTCTCTCTGCACTAAATGACACTGCGCTTACCACCGCATGCTTGCTGATGAATCACGTGTTCTCCCGTTTTGGGTTACCCGCGCGGATCAACTCGGAGGACTTGCAAGCTCACCTCCGGGCCACGTTTGCGTTCGCACAACAACAGCGTAAAGAAAGCGTGGAAGGTCAGAAAGCCTACTATGATAAAAAGGCCTCACAAACTGAGTTCCAAATAGGTGATCGAGTGTGGTACTACTTGTTCGCACAACCAAACGCGAGTACTCCGCGAGCCCAGAGGGGCATCACCCGCGAATTCCTTCCTCACTGGGCCGGACCCTATGAAATCATTGACAAACTGTCGCCCATCGCCTATCAAATTAGCCTATCCCAGCTGGCTTCGGGCAGTAGGCGGGGTACACCATTCATCATGGCATCTCCATTCATTTCAAAGGCGAAAAAGGATTTGAGATAGAAATGTTTTGAGTTACGGAATATATTTCAAAGCACCGCTGTATGTGTTTTTTAGGGGATAAAAATAGCGATCAGTTGTTAGGGTCTGGGCGGAGGATGGTAAAAGAAGGAATGGGAGGGTGGATGAG
Source organism: Vanacampus margaritifer (assembly GCF_051991255.1). Taxonomy (NCBI): domain Eukaryota; kingdom Metazoa; phylum Chordata; class Actinopteri; order Syngnathiformes; family Syngnathidae; genus Vanacampus; species Vanacampus margaritifer. The sequence continues at coordinate 2,507,769 of NC_135437.1, forward strand.
TGAGGAGGTGTGATGGAGGGATGAGTACAGCGCAGATGTGTGGAGAAGCACAGCGGATGTGCATCCAATGGCCGTAGATTCAAGTGAGCCTCGTAAGTCATTCTCCTGGAGAACCGTCTCCTGTCAGCCTGCACGTGGGGGAATCAGTAAAAGGTATATAAATAGCAGCTACAGTGAGCTGCATATTTCCCTTCCCCAGCCTATAAATACATGCAGCTTGTCACTTTACATTTGGGCACACACTGGACACCCAGCAGCCCTCGCTGACAGGGAATCCTCCATGTGGACAGGAGGAGATGAAGATGTTGCCTGGTAACATGGCTTGGGTGCTGAAAGAGGCTGCTAGTGGTGTCAAGTAAAACAGATGATCGCAGGGCGAGTGAACGGCACCTTTAATGTCTAATGCTCGCAGAGCGTTTTTAATGCCGAGTTAGTGATGTGCTGGAGAGCGCTTTCAAGTCCATGTTTACAAAATGGCTTCAACGGGTTGTTGCTCCCACATGCAGAGTCGCTAAGCAGCTCAAATAGCTCTGAACAAACACAATGTGTCAAAATGTTGTTTTAACATGTTGCTTTTCATGACTAAAAGCCCAGTGGCTAGAATACACACTGTATGAATAATTACTGTATGCACAAATATCAACAGGGAGATACAGTACATTAATATCTTGACTTATGAGTTTATAATAATAAATAATATATATAATAATATATATAATATAATAATTTGTTCTATGACTAAACTGTAAACTTGGGCTGAACAATTTTCAAAAATAATCTCATTGCAGTTGATCCCCCCACAATATTGCGAGTGCAATTTAATATGTGATTATTTTTACATGGTCGTCTTCCATATATGTGACAAAAGAGTTCTCGTGTAAAAAATAAAATTAAAATTGAGATATTCATGTATTTGAAATCTACACTTATCTACACACACTCTACACTCCCTTTAAAATGATATTTTGTACATGGGCGTAGCAAGTTACAACAATTTTAATGTTGCCAGGTTAAATTCTCTAGTTTTGAGAAAAACAGGTTTAAAGTTTTGGTCGCTGCATCTTTCAAATGTATCTTAAGCCCCTAATCCCACTGAGCTGCGAAAGTTGCAAATGTTGCGTTTCATCAAGGTTTGACAAATGTCGCATTTGTGTTCGTAATTAGTCGCATTTGTCGCAAAATCATTGTTTCACCATTGTGGCGGCCGTGACTCAGGGTGAAGAGATGGTCACTCAGTAACCAGAAGATTGGCTGTTCGATTCCCGCTTTCCCCAAGTTATGTGTCGTTGTGTCCTTGGGCAAGGCACTTCACACACATTGCCTCCAGTGCTACTCACACTGGTATATGGAAGGTGCGAATGTTTGGTGGTGGTTGGAGGGGCTGTAGGCGCACACTGGCAGCCATGCTTCTGTCAGCCTCCCCCAGGGCAGATGTGGCTACTTAAGTAGCTTACCGCTACCACGGTGTGAGTGCGTGAATAATGTATCCATTTCATTATAAAGCGTCTTTGATTGTCTAGAAAAGCGCTATATAAACCCGATGCATTATTATTATTATTATAACATGCGCATTTGCTCATAATCTTGTCATAATTCATCATAATTCATCATAAGATGTGTTGGCAAAGTTCTTTCTGCGGTCCCATTCTTAAATTCACTCTGACGCCCATACATTACGGTGAGAGCGTGCTTGTGTTCAGGCGGAGCAGGCTCTAGAAGAGTGTGGCTCTGCGTAGAGCAGCACACCCATTGAAATCATATTTCAAAAACGAAAAACAAAAAGATAACTTGGAGAGATGTGTTGAACATATTTTTTAGTTTGTATTTCATGTTTTACAAGTTCTCAATGTACCCAGCTCATGCACCACGGGCAGCACGGACAGTCAAGCCAATAAAATTCCAAGATGTTGCGGCCCGGGCAGTAGGCTATTTGAACATTAAAATGACAACAAAAAAAGGTTTAAGCCGATTAAGTGTACGCTGTCAGGACATTATTGTGCAGTCCACATCTCAGCGATGACGAATAAATAAATGTATTATTAATTATTAATGTGAAAATCACAAGCAAATGCCAGATGCGTCCGTCCTTGTCAGATGCGTCCTTGATTAATGAATGAATGAATGAATAAATGAATGATAAATTCTGTTTGGTCCAAAAATAACTTACATAATTATGGTGTTTCAAATTATTGTATTTGTCTTAAACATTTTCTTTTTACCCAAAAATAAATAATCGTTTGAATAATCGTGATTCCAGTATTACCAAAATATTGGTGATTATTATTTTTTCCATAATCGAGCAGCCCTACTCATAAGGCATCATTATATTTATATGCTAACAATAAGAAGTTAAATGTGTGAATACTATATGTGCAGTATGTGTTTTTTCCTGCACTGATTAATCTGTTTCTGTGTTTAGTTTTAATGTGCCGAGTTAATAAATGAATGATGGTGCTTACACACTGTCATATGTGAGTGTGTGTGCGTGATAACATGTACAATGTATATCATTCCTCTGGGAATGGTTCCTTAGGGGTGATTTGCCTGCCGGCAGAGTTTATATTACAACAATTGAGATACAACAACTTTGAATATAATAACAAATCAGGTAAATTTCTTGCAAACCAACTTCAACGCAATCGGGAAAAATCTCTTATAACGGCTATCTAAGGGACAACTGGTGAATGTACACAATCACCAGAAGAAATTAATCAAATTTTTTATAACTATTATCGCAACCTATACTCAGAAACTAACAAGCCTAACCCTGAACATATTGAGGCATTCCTCAGTAGCTTAAATATGCCTCAGCTAACTACTGAATATAAAGATATGTTAGAAGCGCCACTTACTATAAACGAGTTGTACAGTGCTCTAGATAGTATGCCTAATGGCAAGGCACCTGGCCCAGATGGTTATCCGGCTATATTTCTTAAGCACTACTGGTTAATGCTTGCTCCGCTATTCTTAAGAGTAGTAACAGAAATCAAAACTAATGGTTACATACGTCCATACATGAATACAGCAGCAATTAAACTTTTATTAAAGCCAGAAAAAGACCCCACCCTTCCATCAAGTTACCGTCCGATTTCACAAATTAACACTGATATTAAAATTATTACTAAGGCTTTCACATCTAGACTAGAAACAGTAATCTCGACAATTATTCATAGCGACCAAACAGGCTTTATTAAAGATCGTCACTCTACTAATAATATTAGGAGGCTCTTTAACCTTATTAGCATGTCACAGCGGCATGATAAAAAGGCAGTTATTATATCATTGGATGCAGAAAAAGCTTTCGACAAAGTTAACTGGTCCTTCCTCTTTGCTGTTTTAAATAAATTTGGCTTTGGGAAATCATTTATCCACTGGGTGTCAGTATTATATGATTCTCCCAAAGCTACAGTTACTACTAATGGGATTATATCTAAGAGCTTTATTTTACAGAGAGGCACAAGACAGGGATGCCCACTGTCCCCTTTATTATTTGCAATATTTATTGAGCCACTTGCAATAGCCATACGCCAGGAAAGAAGGATTCAAGGAATTCACTCTGGGGTAACAGAACATAAAATTAATCTATATGCCGATGATATTTTACTTTATTTAGAAAACCCGGCGATTTCGTTAGGGGAAGTATTTAACTTAATAACTAAATTCTCACAGTTGTCAGATTATTCTATTAACTAGACAAAATCAACACTTCTACCTATTACAGAAAATTCATGGAACTCTGCAAGCCAGGATCCACACTACTCATTTTCTATAGGTAATTTAAAATACTTAGGCATAAAAATCTGACCTAAATTAACTGATTTAATTCATTTAAACTTTTCTCCACTTCTGGATAACATTCATAGTGACTTGGAACACTGGAATAATCTTCCTATTTCTTTAATAGGACGAATAGCCACCGTTAAAATGAAGGTTTTACCTAAAATTAACTATTTTTTCTCAATGATTCCTACGGCTAACTGGTTCCAGTTTTTGGACTCAGCCGTTACAAAATTTTACTGGAATAAAAAAAAAGCAAAGATTAGTCTATCTACTCTTCAGAAAAGTAAATCCAAAGGTGGTCTAGAGGCACCAAATTTTATGTACTACTATAAAGCTAACCAGCTACAATATATCGTTCTATGGGCGCAACCCAACAGAGATACTAACTGTTGGCTGGAACTAGAACAAAAGGATTGTAATAACCTCAGACTTCTAGATTTACTCTTTATTACAACATCAATTAAGCGACATAATTGTTTTAAAAACCCAATGATTTCCGCCACCCTGACTGCTTGGTGGAAGGCATTAGAAATTACAAAAGCCCAAGTGGAGCCCTGTGGTGCAAGTTAAAAATATGATAAAGAAACAAATTCCAACACTTCAGAGTACACTCCAACCGCCTGGTTTAGCTGAAGATATTACCAAGCTTTCTCCGACAACAACAAAAAAACTTTCAAAAATATATGTTACTTTCATATACGGATAAAATGCCTTTACCCATCTCGAAATGGGAGACAGACTTGTCTATAGCTCCGGAATCTGACTTTTGGATTCAAGTTTGTTAAAATGCATTTAAAATGACAAAACACACAAATTTACAACTTATCCAATATAAAATTATCCATAGAACATACATTACTCAATATATGGTGAAGAAAATGGGACTCTCCGACTCCGACATTTGTCTCCAGTGTCTACAAAACACTACAGACACTTATTTTCATGCTTTATGGTTATGCACTCCGGTTATGTATTTCTGGACTAAAGTCTTAGAAACACTTTCCGCTATCTTGGACTATAGGATACCTTTATCTCCAAACTTGTGTTTGCTAGGTGACCTAACAACAACTGACTTACCACACAAACAATTTCAATCTACACTTGTAGCCCTTACTATCGCAAAAAAAACAATTCTTGTTAACTGGAAAAATAAACAAACTCTGAATATCGACCAATGGTCTAACCTCCTCATAAATCACATTTTAATGGAAAAAATATCGGCCTCAAATAAAAAACAAATATCAAAATTCATAGAAATATGGTCTACGTATATAGAATATTTTAACCTAATTTTGGTTATTTAATTCTGCCTGTTAGCGAGAGCCACCACATCGTGATAACTTACATTGATGTCTCTGCATTTGACAGTTTGTAACTAATGGTTGTATTTTTATAGTCAGGAACCCAGTTGCTGCCAACAGGATCGAGCAGATTCACCTCCAATGGGCACTAAGGGCTAATGTTCGGATTCACTGCATGCCAGGGGACTAACTCTACAGGTGCTGTCCCCCCCTGGCTGGGCGGGTCTGCCCCTCTGTTGGCTGCTGGGTGGCGGCTGCGTCTTGGTCATTCCCTGGGTCTCGTGGGGGTGCTGTGTTGCGGGGCTCTCCCTGGTGTTCGGGGCGGCGCCGCCCCGGCGCAGTCCGTCGCTCTGGGCCCGGCGACGCGGGTCGGGGCCTGTGGGCCGCCGGGGTGCCCCGTGGTTCCCTCTCCCCTCCCCCTTCCTCCCCCTTGCTTCCTCTCCCTCTTCGCCTCCCCCCGCCCGTCCTTTGCCTCCCTGTCCCTTCTCCCTCGTCGCCTTCCTCCTCCTCGCCCCCTCTCTCTGCGGCCCTGACCAGTCGGCGGGCTGGCGAACTCAGTAACAGGGTTAGTTTTTTCACTTAGATCGTTGGGTTGACGACCGGGGCCTCTCCCCGCTGGGCCTGGGGTTCGGGGATGCCGCCCGTCCTCCGGTGCCCCCATCTCCCCTTCTGCCCTTGGTGTTCCGTCCCTCCGCGTGGTGGGGTGGGCGCGGGTGCCCTCTCCGCTCCGCTGCCCGGCCCCTCTTCGGCGCAGATGCCTGGGTGCGGTGTGTCCTGGGGGTCGGGGGCTGGGGGGCTGTCGGTGGGTGGTGGTGGGAGCGGGGGGCGGGGCGGCTTGGTTGGGGGATGGTGGTGGTGGGGGTGCCGGGTGCTGGGGTGGGGGGGTGTCTGGGGATTTGGGGACCTGGGGGCGGTTGGAGCTGGGTTGGGGTGGATGGCGGGGGTGGGGGGGGTTGTGGGGGTTGTGGGCCGGTGGGGTGCCTGGTGGGCCTGCAGTGCCCCGTCCTGCTGCGTTAGGTTGGGGGCGCGGGCCGCTTTGGGGTGGGGGGCGCTCCTGCTCCTGGGTTTGCTCTCCGGCCGGTGGCCCCTGCGGGGCCCGGGGGTCGTCCTTTGGCGCTGCCGCGGCCTGGGGGGCCCTGAGGTGTTGCGCTTGCTCTGTCCTGGCGGGGGTCGACGGCTCCCCTCTCTGGTGGAGATTTTCATGCATGCCAGATCCACCACACCAGCATCTATCGAAACTCAGACACAATTTGTTTCTCCCGCAGGTCATTGATTCGGTGGAGGCGGGTGTCTGTGGATCTCACTCTGCTTCGTCTGTCCTTTCTACCTTTCCTCAGTTTCTCCTTCGGGCCCTTGAGGTCTCCCTGATTTGTTGGAATTTATGATTAAGTTTATGGACTATTTAACATAATTAATCTTTTTTGGGGTCGTTCCTGACACCCCTGCATGGGCCAGTTAGGATGGAATAGTCTCTTAGGTGAATTTGTTGATCAACAACCCGATTAAAATAGGTTTTGTTAAAATATAAATATGCAAAACTATATTAAGAAATATGTTTACCAGTCTTAATGTTACAACATTTCATATTACATACTTAGTATTATTTCATTAATAATTCACTTACTCGGGAATTTATGTTGAATAATTAATGGCTATCGTCAAACTGAAAGAAATGTAAAGTAAGTCAAATGTAATTATAGAGGGTTGTGACTGAGTTACAATTACATAAATCACTGTGGGCAGGACCCCAACTCCAACATATTAAATAATTGATCCCAATCTGGGACCACCATTTTCACATAGTTATTAAGTCATGAAGCACTTTAAAAGATGAAAAACTCATCTAATTCTTTTTTTAAAAATGTTATTTAATGTGAAATTGTCCCACATAAGTATGCATATTTATATGTGCAAAATATATTTATTTCAGAGTAAATTATTAAATAACTTGGCAGGAATGCAATAACAATAAAAAATGGCCAAAGTGGCCCGGGGTGTGAGGGCTCTTTATAGCTGCTCGTAGTTCTAGTTCTTTATTTTTCTCCGCAAACGATAGAATTTTGGGCACCCTAGACATGAATGAAAACTCACCAAACGTCGCACACTCTTCGGGCCCGGCGAAAAATTTTATATTATGAAGTTGTCATAACAAGATGGCTCTACAGTGATAATATATGACTCAATGTGTTTTCTAACCGCAATCCTCTTCTCTTTATTACCTCTGTTTTGTTTTAGTTTAGCTGAAGGAAATGTTGGTTCATCCAGTTATTCATTTGCCCTTGACAGTGACAAAGGATGCTGATTTTTGAGGGTCTTAATATTGATGAAAACTCATTGGGCTTTGCATGCTCAAAATCGGCTACTGGCAAAAAAATAAATAAAATAAATCCATATGTAAAGGTTTCTTGTGTAATTTTCAAAAAAAATCAAATTCCAGTGTGCCAGTACCCCAAAGTGGCCCGGGCTGTGAGGGCCATTTATAGCTGCTCGAAGCTCTTGTTTACATTATTTCCTATGGGAATAAATGTTTCGGAAGTCAAGCAATTCAGACTTCGAACGCTTCACAAGAACTAATTATGTTCAAACTCCAAGGTTCCACTAGTCTGTACATCCACCCATCCATCCAATTTCCGAATCGCTTAATCCTCACAAGGGTCACTTGGCTGCTGGAGCTCATCCCAGCTGTCTTGGGGCAGTAGGCGGGGTACACCCTGAACTGGTTGCAGTACATTTTACATCTATATTCCATATTTCAATTAGGGTGCATGCTTCTCTTCATTAGTTTCAGCCTGTTTCTGTCTGTGTTTGATTAACTATCAATCCTTTATCTAATCAAACAAAAATTATAAATGTAGCTCCTTCATTTCAACGATTGATTACCAAGGTTTGTCGTTTGTTTTTTGTTTTTCTGGAGAGCCTCCGTATTGTTCATTCGGTAATTTTACCGATTTGGCATGTCATCATCATTGCTCTCTTTTTTCTTTTCTTTTTTGTATGTGAGTGAGTATGTGAATGTGCGTGCGTGCATGTGTGTATTCATTAGTTCACCTAAAACCTATTAAAAAATCCCATACCGTTCACCTAAACCGAACACTTCCAGCCAGAGTCGTGAGGCTGTCAGGTTTGTCGTTTGTTTAATCTCAAATTAACTAAACAGATGTGGTGCCCCTATAGGCGACCAATAGAAGCATACATCTATTCGAGTCGCGTTTTTCTCATTTTGCTTGTGAAACGAGACCAGTTTACGCTACACTGTACAGACGCTCCCCACCTTACGAACGAGTTCCGTTCCAGACGATCGTTCGTAAGGTGAATTTGTTCGTAAGTTGGTTCAGTGCTATATTTTGTATTATAATTTATGTTTAAAGCCTATATAAGTATATTAAAGGTTTATATAAGTATGTTTAAGGCTTGTACAAGTAACCTGCATTGGTTTGTTCTGAAAAAAACTTTTAATAAAATGGAGAGAATACGTACAGTACTGTACTGTACTACGTATGTTAGAGAGAAGAGAGCGAGCGAGCGACACACACAGTATGTACATGTACGTAATAAGATAAATAAAATGAAGTTTAACTTACTTTTGGAAGATGTACTCGATGCTTAAGGAGATGATGGAGGAGGAGGAAGAGGAGGATTTTAGATCATGAGAGATTCTTCGTCGTCGCTGGAATCGGCTTCAAAAATTATTTCCTGCTTCATGGGGACCGGCGTTTCTTCCTCCTCCTCCTCGCCACGTTGCTCAGCCTCCAATGAGCTCTCACAACGCCAATCGTCGGTATTAGTGGCGGAAAGAAGAACTACGCGCAATAAAAAATCTAACTTACAGCATTTCTTTCCGAACATTTTTCGACATACTGTACGCGCAGAAATGTTCGTATGTACCGTTGTTCGTAACTCGAAAGTTCGTAAGTAGGGGAGCGTCTGTATTCCGTTACAGTACAGAAATTTTTTTTATCTGATTACAGGGATTCTTTCGATTTTTTTTTTTTTTTACAATTCAGAGAGAGAGACAGAGAGAGAGAGAGGGACTCCATTGTCACAGTGTTGCTGTGAGCAAACAGCCGTGTACACGTACAGTCGGGGAGGCGGTGGAACTGGCTATGTTGTGTCTTCCACACGCGGCCACTTTTAAAAGCTTCACAGATGAAAGGAGGAAGTAGTTACTGGTATTCACTGTTTGTAACTTGCTGAAGGACTGATTTATCTTAAATAACATTCAATAAAAAGTTGAGAGTCTTGCGGCATGTTACGATGGAGCTTCTTGCTAGCCCGCTACACCTTCCGTACAATTCACGCACCAATTCACAATTTAAACACCATACACAATATGAACGGCTATACTTGTGACATGGGATAAAAGTGTCTTCATAGTTAACATCACACATCGTCATTGTCGTATGTGGTCACGTTTAAATGGAGAAAAGAGGACGGACAACACTCCGACATTTCACAGACAAGTGGGGATCTCACCTACAAGTGGGGACATTTTGGAGATCCCCTTTTGTTCAGACATCTTTTTGTTGGTCAAGACTTGTTTTTAGAGTTTAGGTTTGAATTGGGCTATGGTTGAGGTTAGGGTAAGGAATGGGGTTAGACGATCATTTTTGATTTTGTGTGTGTGTAGGTGAAATGAGCTACCAAGGGAACTGTTGCTTTTTTTAAGCATAACTTGTCCTCTCCCACCAATTCCACACGTTATAGCAACAACAGCTTTGTTAGCAAGTAAATCTCTATGTTACCTCATCGGATGAATAAAGCATGAAATAATATCGTTTCACAAAAAGCTTGATTTCTCCGTATTTTGTTTCAAAACAGAGCATTTGGGTGAAACTAACCATCTTCTATTGTTGATTACTGAAAAACGGAATAAGGTAGAAACAAACTTTTCTGTGGACCTTGAAAGATCAGTCAAAATGTTTAAATCAGCTGGCACCCACGGCATCCCTTTTCTGAAAACGCTTGGCATTCAAAGAGTTAAATCAATAATAATTATTTCAAACATGTCTTGTAAACCACCCATCCAGCTTTCTGCCACTTGTGCAAAATTATAACTCAAATATCATCGGATGTAGCAGAACCTAAGAACAACAGTGTTCAATAATCAGCAACATATTTGATTGTCTTAACATATTTTGACAGTTAAACTCTCAAATTCCTTCCCTCGATTTCGCGATGTAGCACATTTTCAAATTGTCAATTTTATAAATGTATTGCCCAGCTCTAGTAAAACAGTAAACCTTTTTTTACAAGAGTATTAAAAGACTATGACAGGGGCCCTTATATTCAGTGGTGTGGGACACCGGAAGGCTTTGTAGATAGATAGTCTTAATCTCGGTTGAAATTCAGTAATTTGTACACATAGTGACAGTTGGGCTGAATTTTAGCATTTTTCGTGTGTTCCAATCAAAGTCAGCAAAGACACATTTGTTGGATAACTCTGAAAGATTGTTATGAGCAGGGTTGGGGGATCCAGGTCCAGAAAGTAAAAACCCCAAAACTGTTTTGCTTTAGCCTCAGGGGCTTCTACAACAGGTGGAGACAAGCTTGTTTACCTGCCAGTTTGGTAGAAGCACCGGTGGCTAAAGACAATGTATGGCAGGGTTTTTATTTTCTGGACCTATTTCTTTGGTGTGGGGTGTGTCAATTGTGAATTTTCTTCCTTGATACAGTATGTTCAGAAATTGGTTAGTGCTAAATCTGTTCAGTATATTTGATGGCAAATGATGTGTGGGTCAACACTGAGTAAAGACTAGGTGCTTGTAATGTGAAAATGAACAATAATTATTTAGGAAGCAGCCTGAAGCTCGTACTGTTGCATGGGCCACTGAAAAAAAATGTAATTTGCTCCCCACGGTGACTACACTGTAGGTCTGTTGGTGTATGAATTTTGCCAATAGAGCACCTGCTTTACTCTGTATTAAATATAAAACACAGCTACATTCCATTTCTATATGCAAGGTCTGTACAGAAATTAAACTGTAAAAACACATTATGCGGGCTCAAGCAGCTACCGCTGCAAGGTCCCTCTTGTTTTTGTAAGAATTCTTCTTCTTGCTCTTCTTGGTAAACAATCTCAGTTTTGGGGACCTAAACATTTACGAAAACTCACCAAACTTTGCACGCTCCTCGGGCTTGGCGAAAAATTTTATATTATGAAGTTGTCATAACATATTGCGCCCCCTAGCGTGGAAAAATATGCACCAATCCCGCCACGTTTAACCAAGGGCTACAAAAATTGGCAGGCACGTGAAGCGCCCCGAGACACACAAAAAAGTCAGTAGAACCCATATCCTAAAATGTACAGGAAGTGAGCTATGAATTATTGACTTTTTTCTTTTTTCTTCAACCACGTTAACTTGATCTACCTCATATTTGCTCAGAAGAATGTTTAGGTCTTCATGATGTCATAACACGAAGTTTGTGAGTTTTCGCGAATCACTGTGGGCGTGGCAAGGTACTGTTCTCCAAGAAAACAACGCCGATTTTGAGGGCCTAAACATGCACAGAAACTCATGAAACTTGGCACACACATCTGGTCTGGCAAAATGAGCAATACTTTACTGTGTATTGGGCAATTTTTACAAAAATTACTCACTAGCGCCCCTAGCAAATTTTAACAAAGCAGCCCTGGTTGTACCTTCAAGCAAGATCTACAAATTTTTGGGGGTATATGAGGGAGCCCAAGACCTACAAAAAAGTATCTTGGACCCATATGATAAATGAACAGGAAGTGAGTTACGAATTTTTGAATGTTCGTTTGTTGCCGATTTTTGCACATTTACAGGGGGCATTCTGTTGCCCAATTCTCCTACACGTTTGATCTGATTGACTTCAAACTTGGCCTGGACCATGTCAAGACCTAGGCCAACAAAAGGGGGAAAAAATCGAGTTTTCAAAATACCATATGACGGGTCGGGGCATCATATTTTTCGTTTCATACTTGAAATACAAAATACGTAATAACTCCTCGGTACATGCTTAAAAAATTCCCAAACTTCACTTGTATGTTTATAGTCACAACCTGAAGGTATCTCTATGCCAATAGTCAGTTATAAATATAGCCCCACCTAGCCCTTGGGTCGACAATTTTTTTTTACGACACATAAGCTATTTTCATATTTATACACAATTTTGATACTTTTGTAAGTGTGATAACTAAGTAATTTATGAATATTTTTTTTACTTTCGACCACTCAAAATTTTTTGTGACATCAGACCTATCCATACATATGTACTTTTTATTTATTTATTCATTTATTATGTCATCTATGGACGATAAAAGCAATATTGTGCTATGAGTAAAACTAACGATGATGTGTATATATGTTAGGGGTGTGCCATCTAAAGCACCCCACGATTCGATTCAATTATGATTCAGGGTGCTACGATTTGATTATTGAACGATATGGACTAAAGGTTGCGGTGGATGATGACATTCGTCTCGCCCTTTCAAAGCTCCGGAGAAGTTTTGACAGTCCTTCTATTGTTTGCTGGTTAGCATCAACAACCATTAGATTCTTCTCAGCTAACCTGGGGTGGAAACGCAAGAGGTGCTGTTACACATTTCCCGCTAGCTTTTTATCCTGAGGAGAAAATCTGTCGCTCAGTTACTTCCGCTGCCGCCATCATCATCTTGTGCGGACGGCAGGCGTGCCTTTACTTTCGTGTTCCTATCATTAAGTTATTATGGAAAATAATCGTTTTTGAACATTTATGAATCAGAATCAAATTGTCAATTGTTGCATCGCGATGAATCTAATAATTGATGTTTTGGCACACCCCTAATATATGTACTTTAAAATCGGGCCAACTCGTTGCCAAAAAATAAAACGGAGGCTGATTTTTGAGGGTCTTAACGTTGACCAAAACTCATCGAGCTTTGCACACTCATCACACCTGGCAAAAAAAACAATCCATAATATGTAAAGGTTTATTATGCCATTTTAAAATAATATCTGCTTCGAATGTGCAACTACCCAAACGTGCCAGTACCCCAACGTGCAAGTACCCCAAAGTGGCCCGGGCTTCGAGGGCCCTTTATAGCTGCCCGCAGCTCTAGTTATTATTATTATTTTAAAATGCAATATAGCAGAGTAACACCATGATCTGCTGGGTCTGCTCAAGCAAATTTCACCACTGTCTTCTACTCGGAGGAAGGCTTTGTGGCACCAAATGTCTCTTTTTGGGTCCAGTCGAATTGCTCCACTGTTTATTTGTCCAGCTCGTTTCCATGACGTTAGGGTATTGCCAAGCCGTGGCGTGTTGTCGTGGCAGCAGACGTTCCTGTCAAACTGCTGCCATGCTGCGAGTGTGCTTTGGAGTGTAAATGAGGAAGTGTACGTGCTTGTGCATTCAATTGTTCTTTTGCTGCAGACCTGCTGTCACGCTTCACATCTGCAGGCCCGAGGGTGGAAGAAATAGGCGGACTTGAGTAGCTTTTGTTTGGATGGCATCATAATGATATAAACAGATAGTCCATCCAATTTCTATTGTATTAGTCAGTGGTGAGTGGTGCATTTCATAACAGGGCCTTCAGTGGAAACATACCCAACTTTATCCATCTCTTAACGAGCGCTATCAGTAATGTCAGTAATGCGTTAGTACTAGGGATGGTTACCTTTGATATTTGAACCAGTACTGTTCCAATACCTGGGAATCTGTACCGGTACTCAACGGTACCAATTTTTGGTGCTTTTGTATTCTCTCTGTCTTTTTAATTTTTTTTTTGATTTGTTAAATTTTATTTATTAATTTGTTGGTAGTAAATGCTCATTATTGTTTAATAGTAAAATAAAATAAAATAAAAATAACAATTACCTTTCAATACATCAAACTTGACAAATAAAAAATAAAATACAATTTCATTTAAGTGAGCCAGAGAGGAATAGTAAAAATAAAGGTTTAACATTTTACAATTACTGAAGTGTAGTTAATAAACACAAGTTAATTTTACAAAAAAAACTAAACGAAGAACCAATTAAATTACAGTGCAATGAACAACAGTAAATATATAAATTAATAATAATTAACTCTTTGACTGCCAACCATTTTCAGAAAAGAGAACATGCGGGCGCAAGCTGATTTAGAGCATTTTGACTGATCTTTGAAGGTCCACAAACAATTTTGTGTTTGGACTATGGAAACACAGATACTACCAAATGAAAGATTGAACTCTCATCTTTCATCAGAAAAATAAGTTTGTTTCTACCTTATTCCGTTTTTCAGTAATCAACAATAGAAAATGCTTAGTTTCACCCAAATGCTCTGTTTTGAAACAAAATACGGAGAAATCAAGCTTTTTGTGAAACGATATTATTTCATGCACTCTAGTGAATTTGACACCTTTTTTTTTCCATGAATGATGCCACAAACACCTAAACAGAGCTTTACTTCTCTAAAACACTACCACCAACAATGAAAAAGTGTTTTTTGATAGCAAAATTATTTATTTACATTCAACAGTGTAACAATTTGGCAAACTATTTACAAATGTGTGCAACTGTGGTACTAATTACAATTGTGTGGATGTTTCAACTACAGTTTTTCTTTTTGTGTAACACTCCCCTGCGCCTAATTATTATTGATTTAACTCTTTGACTGCCAAGCGTTTTCAGAAAAGGGATGCCGTGGGTGCCAGCTGATTTAAGCATTTTGACTGATCTTTCAAAGTCCACAGAAAGTTTTGTGTTTGGACTATGGAAACATACTACCAAATGAAAGATTGAACTCTCATCTTTCATCAGAAAAAAAGTTTGTTTCTACCCCATTCAGTTTTTTAATAATCAACAATAGAAAATAGGTTAGTTTCTCCCAAATGCTCTGTTTTGGACCAAAATACGTAGAAATCAAGCTTTTTGTGACACAATATTATTTCATTCACTCTAGTGAATTTGACACTTTTTTTTCCATGAATGATGCCACAAACACCTAAACAGTGCTTTACTTCTATAAAAAACTACTAAACAGTGTAACAATTTGGCAAACTATTTACAAATGTGTGCAACTGTGCATGTGTGGTGTGTGTACGTGTTACTATTTACAATTGTGTGGATGTTTCAACAACACAATTTTTCTTTTTGTGTGGTATATTGTGTAACACTCCCCTGCGTGCAAGGGGACGCAGCAGGATTTGCACCACAGATTAGTTTCACTGCGATTGCCGCTTCGCGTACACACCCTACACTTTCTTGACGGCCTTTTTTTCCGGGGAGTAGCAGGTATGTACTGCAGTGTGTGTTTGGCCATGTTGCCATCAAGCCTATTCTCAGGATCATGATACGGTGACCTGGTGTCACGTCTGGCTTCCTCATGCCCTTCAGTTCCTATACCTGCAACAACTTCCTCCTCCTCCTCCTTGTCTTGTGGTAACAGCCACCCTCTCACCACCTAGCCTATGAACTCCAAAAAGTGTTGGCACTTCCCAGGATTTTTTGTTTTGTGCAGGATATATGCATTGAACATGCATATTTGAAATAGATTGGCAACACATTTTTTGTGCCATTTCAATGTTTTCCGAGAGGAATGGGTGGTACAAGATGTTCTGATCCATCTTATCCACTCCATTCATGGTGGCATTGTTGTCCAGAACCAGTGTCTTCTCCGTGATCAGACTGTACCCACTCCTCCGATGAATATGCATTGGACTCAGGGTACTCTTTATCTTCCGATTGAATGTCCGCATGTGCAGAAGTGCTCGGCTGTGCACCACGTTTTCCGGCGTTAGCATCGCTAGCCGGTGAGGCTTCACGACGTGGTCGAAGCCGCCACGTCAACGCTCCAACTTCGGCGTCAACCTCGGAGTCACCATCATCATCATCAATGTGCTCTTTAGCACTGGTCGATGCTTTTCGTCTTTGAAAAAAATGCTCAAGCGTGAGATGCTTGCAACCGGTCGCCATTTTCGCTTCCTCAGCCATTCTCCCCTCAACACTCTAGCTCCACCTCACGTTTTCTACTACTGACTCCTACCCGGTCTTGTCCAAAGAGAGTCATCGCTGCCATCTAGTGCCCATAAATAGTCATTATACTAATTCGATCTGCTTGATACTTTGAGCACAGCTGGCCAAGGCTTTCCTCCACCCGTTTCCATTAAAAAACATAGTTAACGTCTTTTAACGTTTTTGGCGGCACTCATTTGGATTTTACTAAACGTTATTAAACGTTTTTGGCGGTCAAAGAGTGTATGTTATTTTAGTTTCTTGTACAGTTGTTTTTCAAGAATGTAAAGCTTGCCGCTCTATGAGCTCGAAGTTTGAACCCACGTTGGACTCAAATATAAAGAAAAAAGACATTTGGAAGAGGACATGACATAAACAAAGAGAATAATTGGGTTCAAATTAATCATTTGAATGTACCCGATGTGGTCTATAATGTTCGCCATATTTTGGCAACAATCTTTTGCTAATTTAAATATGGTCACCAGTAGTATATCCAAATTACACAATAATGAAGCCGTGTGCCTTTCAGCATGATTTGATCGGTGGCGGAAGACGTGCGCGGGCTCCTCATACAGCAAAGGTGTCGCCGACTTCTCCCTCTCAGGCGTTCATTGTCAGCCTGCACCTGGCATACTTCAGAAACTGTATTTCTTTGACTTGGTGCCGCAAAAATCACCACGTTGAAAGCTGTCTTGGCTCAGCCTTCACCCCCAATTCAATGCAGCATTTTTTTTTTTGTAATTCCCGCAACACTCCGGTCCAAATCCGTCACTAACGGCGACCCTTTGCTGACAGAGGAGACACGACAGACGAGGTGCTGCACGCACATGTAAGTAATCTTTCGCAAGCTTATGCAAGCCAGAAGCCTGTCTGTTGAGTCAGGTTACAATTTTTCAGTTTAAATAATAATACCTAAATATCCAAGTCTAGATGACATTTACATCCATAGGGAAGCGATCTGGCGTATCACTCAGTAGTAAATAATGGATGCGAGTGATGGCTTGTCAATGTAGTGACGTCACGTCCGCCACAACATGGCCACGAGCACTAAAATTAACTAGCAGAATTATTTTTGGCAAATACATAACTAGACACAAATATGGGAACACCGGATACTTATCAAACTTTACAATATTGCCCCCTTTGTCTATCAATACCTCGAAATGGGGCAACCGAGGTACACATTAATTACACATAGACATCAATATTTTGCCCATGGCTATGAAAATATCCAATAAATTAAATCTTCTGGCCACCTTCTCCCACACCTTTTATTATGATAATCGGTGCATTGGTAGTCTATTTTTAGCATCAGCCACCTCGCTGCATCCCCTTACTGCTTTCTCTGTTCGCCAGCTTCCTTCCTGTCTTAATTATACAAACATTCCTCATGCGTGAACATTTTGCGTTGAAGAGAGGATGTGCTGCAAGCTGAACCATTGGCGTTCTCGGTCTTCATCTTCAGCTGGCCCTTTCCATTATTCAGCAAAGGTCTTCATCCTGCCCCAAATCTGACGTCCCAGCTGAGTTATTTCAGTATGTCAGCTATTTTGGCTTCCCTTCCAAATGGAATTTTCTTGTTAGGTTTCTGCGTCCCATCGTATTCACACACATACACTAGCACCTGTTTTCATTTTAATGCCAACCCCCGCCCTTTCTACACGAAGTGGCACCTCTGCCGCTGATTATACAATTCACCTAAGCTTGCACCCACTCCAGTGGTGGGAAGTAGCTATATACAAGCACTGTAAATGTTTGCCATAGCTTTACTTTACCTGACATATTTAGTTTTCTGGCGACTGCCCATGACATGGCATTGTGGACACGTTGTAAAAAAGATGGTTTAGATCCTGATTGGTTGGGATGTCAGGGTCTTATAAGACAGAAAAATAAGGGGAGCAGCAAGGCACCATCAACACCAGAACAACATACCATACCATACATAATGCTAATGTCATCCTAGCAATGTTTCGCACCTCACTCTTGGCCTCTCGCTCTGTCCTAGCAACTAATGAAAGAGAGTTTGCAAACTCACTGGCCGGACCTGATAGACGAACTAGCTTAGCACTAGCTAGGATGAAACTAATGAAACACAACAGCGATGAATTTGAAATGGCACCAAAGAGAAAACAAAATTCTGGGTTCTGTAGTTGGGCATTATACACACTGAGATCCTAGAGTTTAAAGTGAATTGTTTTAAACTGAAGAGGAAAACCTTTCTGTGGATTGATTGGCTGTGTGAACGGGCCAGTGTAGGCTGCACTCTGATATGTTTGAATAAGGTACTCGCCGAACTTACGGAAGCATTCACTAAAAGGTCAATGACAGACCGATGTAATGTCAGTTTTCAACTTTAACCCAACAGCTCTTATGAAGGGAGCATTTGAAGTATGTTAATCTTGATCACAGCCAGAGTGAAAATGAATTCATGGACCTAAACCCCTTTTGTCTGTCAGTATTTCCCAGTGACAAGCAAGGAGGAAAGAAGGACGAGGAAAATGGCGCTGACTTGTCTTTAAAACTGGAGACGTGCATGTGCAAGGCGGAGTTAATCTGACACTGTGTATTGATCAAACTCTAGGTGATCAACTCTGAAATACCTACTTCGGACACAATTTTACTCTGAAAACATTAAATTTACAGTATTGGAGTTAAAATGAACTCCCACAAAGTTAAGTCTGCATTTTTAACTCTTTGCAATTTCTCTGCAAAGCAATCACTGAACAGTTTGTGTCCTGAATACTGTAGCGATAATTTGGGTTGCCGTAATCGTTTATGAGAAATTTAGACGGTACTGAGGGGAGTTGTAATTTCCTCAGCAACCTCGGGGGCACCACGTTGACTTTGCTTGTTTGTAGGAGCAAAATAAACGATAAAAATCCTATTATCAAGTATTCATAATCTGAAGTTGCTACTTTAGTTAATCATGGAGTTCTTTGCTTTCATAAGAGAATTAGTAATCCACTCAGTAAACACAAATGATTCGGCAGAAATTGAATTTCTAGACAACAAATTTATTTGGTAAACACACACATATATCAGTCACAGCCTAACAAAATGTGAATCAAAGATAAAAAGAAAATATGCAACCTAATTAACTAAGATTAAAAAAAAAAGGTAGTGAAAAAGGTAGATGGGGAATAGAGATGGAAGCGTTTTGACCTGTCAATCCTTTTATATTTTAATCAAAGCGGTATGGTCAGATTGCAATGAAGGCGCACTTACGGGCTGGTTCAGGTGCACGGGAGAGAGAGGGACTCAGCGAGCGTCAATCCTCAGTTGCAGAAAACTCCTATCTGGGCGGTCGGCGCACGCGCAGCTGGAATGCTGCACTGGAGTCTCTGGCTGATGGTGATGGCCGCACGACTGAGAGGCCGCTGCAGGTCTCCGGTTGGTGGGGAGGTGCGTGCGGCGTGGAGGCCGCGGCAGGTCCATGGCTGGCACAAGTCCCAGTTGGTGGTGATGTGCTTGCACGGTTGAGAGGCCGCGGTCAGTTGGTTTGGGTGCTGCGGGGCGTCTCAGGCGCACGGCTAGAGCAAAAATGTGTCGCTGGCGCGCAGCGGCTCGGTGCCTAACAGCCGTCGTGGAACCGGGTCGGCGGGGCACTGCGTGATTCAGCTAGCGGAAGGTAGGTGGGTCGGCTCTCGGCAGGAACAGACACGCGCGTTTTGGGACGTGCAGTGTGGCCCAAGTCCGGAGCTCAAAGAAGAAAGCCACGTGGTCACTCTCAGCGTGTTCGGCGACCACATCTCTCGTGATGGTCAGGAGAAGTTCATGGGGCAAGAAGAGAAGAGGCGAAGAGGGAGGAGAGCGAAGAAGAGGAGGAAGTTCCTTCGCGCACTGGCTTTTAAGCTTGTGTCCCGGGGGGTCAAGCGGTCCCGCCTCTTCCGTGCGCTTGAAGCAGACTTGTTCGACTGAGACCAAGCTTTTGGGATAGCATTTGATGAATGTTTTTATCAGAATTGACAAGCCAGATGCTTAATTTATCATTCTGAACACATTTCAAACATTACCACGATCATAAAGTTATTGAATCCGCTAAGCTTACTAATTAGCTAAACTTAGATGGCTGCTGAAGTTACACACATCATTCATTTGAGATAGACATACAGGTTGTATACAAAGATAAACAACATAAGTCACTTGATGTCAGTCAAGTACATAGAGTCAGTTTATGTCCCGAATTATGTAGACTTCAGATTAATTACGAGCGGCAGGATTCTTGAGGATAATACCGATAGTGACGGCTCGAGGGCACTGTTGTACCGTATAACTTCCAAGGGGCTTTGTTTCCAAAAACACATGGCTAATTCCTGTGGATAGCCCAGACCATAAAAGTGGTCTGGGGACTGATGAGCTAGTCTGCTTGCTAAACAGGCTTTTAGATCTCGGTACGCGCTGAGGTATGTGCTTCCTGTGGGTCGTAAAAACAAAATGCAGTTCCTGCTGGAGGGAAATTCAAAGAAATTCCGCCCCAAAAATTGAGAGTGACGGGCAATATTCATTTTATATACAGTATATATATATATATATATATATATTCCTGTAGGAATATATACACTCTTAAAAATGCTGTGTCAAATTTTACCCAAATTGGGTTATTTGGGTAATCCAACACTTTCCTAAAGTTGGACCGACTAAGCCAGCAGTCATTTTAGAACGGTGAGACTGGGTTATGGATGTGACCAGGCGTGTTGGGTTACCATCATTTATCCCAAAATAGGTCAAATGTGACTTAGTTGCTGGGTAAAGGGTGACTTCACTGTTGGGTCAAATGTGTCTTTGCTGTTGGGTCAAATTTGACTTTGCTGTAAGGTGAATCTAAGAATTATCAAATGTATTGTTAATGGGACACTTGATCCATTGAGCCATTTTCAACAGTAAGAAGATAATATTTTTGTCTATAATTAATGTGATGACTTCATTATTTTTTAAACATTGAACAAAATAAAAATTCTACTCACCGCCTGTTTAGGTTCAATATATGTGCATTTAATCTTCAACTTTTTGCTTTGAAAAAATATTTCGGTATAATTGTGTAATTTTATGTGTAAGATGTTCAGAAAATGGATCGATGTTTTACTTTGAACTTGAATCATATAAGATACTTTTGTAATTTTACTATATTTAAGCATCATGCATCATGTTACAATGTTTTACAATAATATTAAATATAATTTTTAGGAATAAAATTCATTGACTGTATTATAAGATCGGTCATGATGATGGTACTTGGAGGACCAAGAACCACATGGCATTAGGCCAGTTAGCTTCAGAACTGTTGCAGCGGCAAATTCCTCCCAAAAGATGTTAGGATTATACACATGGTACTCTACCATTTAGGATTCAGGGTCAGGGAAGATTGTTGTTTAAAATTTCAGCATTTTCATTCAGAGTTGCATCCTAATGTAATTGGATACTTCAGTCTTTCTATCTTTGTATGTCTGTGTGAAGAATCAGTGGGAGGGGAGACCACGGACGGGTCATCAATATTCCGGCACATTCTGTCTCCTGTGGTGTGGGCAGCAGAATAATTTGATTGTGATCGTCCAGATCGATAGCCGTGACCGGCGGAAGGCAGTCTGCCGAGAAGCACATGTCCCCTTCAAGATACATTTTTAGTTTCTTCGGGGAACGCACTAAACTTTAATGTACTGTATTGCATCGATATTACAGCGACCTTCATAAAGGCATTTTTATGTGGTGCAAAAAAGAATAGCCAAGATGTGCAGCATGGAGAAAAAAGCAGGAACATCTTCTACTTGAGAACCGTCTTGAATTTGTTTATTGTCCCTGGGGGTGAATTTGCAGCAGCAGAACAGTGACAAACAATACAGCTAGAAATCAATAAAGATGCTAAACTTGCCAATATAGCTGCAGTTTTACCAGTAGTTCGGAACCAAACAATAAGAAGAGGACTGGAGGCTTTGTGAAGGCTCAACAGTATCTAAAACGAGTGGTCTACTTCTACTTGATCTGATTGGGCCAAATGGATGCGACGCACACAGCCTTCAGGGCATCAGGCTTTCTGTTTTTAAAAGCTTGCCTTTTTCTAAGCAGTTTTTGTTTTGTCTTTTGCATGTGGATTTGTGACATGCTATTAGATCAAATGCACAATGTTGCTCTTCATTCTTGATGGTTGGACAAAAATGTTTTATATACTATTATAACTAGGCAATTCACTTCAGTAACTACACTTACTGTACACTTACGGTACATATGGCGTCCCAATACTTTTGACTACAAGAAAATGTGTGTTGCCGTGCTCACGTGCTGTCCTTTGATTAGGGTTAGATTTCAGATGCTAAGCATGGAAGAATGTTATATTAACTCTTTCACTGCCAGACGTTTTCAGAAACGGTTTGTTCCCAGTGCCAGCCGATTTAAGCATTTTGAGTGATCTTTCAAGGTCCACAGAAAATGTTGTGTTTGGACTATGGAAACACACATACTACCAAATGAAAGATTGGACTCTCATCTTTCATCAGAAAAAAAGTTTGTTTCTACCTTATTCCGTTCTTCAGTAATCAACAATAGAAAATGGTTACTTTCACCGAAATTCTCTGTTTTGACACAAAAAACTGAGAAAAAGAGCTTTTTGTGAAACGATGTTATTTCATGCACTCTAGTGAATTGTACACTTCTTTTTGTCCATGAATGATGCCACAAACACCTAAATAGTGCTTTACTTCTGTAAAACGCTTTCACCAACAATGAAAAAGTGTTTTTAGATTGCAAAATACGTTTATTTCCATTCAACAGTGTAACAATTTGACAAAACAATTTCGCAAACTATTTACAATTGTGTGCAACTGTGGTACTACTTACAATTATGTGGATGTTTCAAATACAGTTTTTCTTTTTATAACGCTCTCCTGCGTGCAAGGAGACGCCGCTGGACTCGCACAACAGTTTACTTTCACTTTGTCCGTTTCGCGTGCAAACGTTACACTTTCTTGACCGCCTTTTTTTCCGGGGAATAAATAGCAAGTAGCAGACTGTACACACTCCTCCGATGAATATGCATTGGACTCGGGGCACTCTCCGTCGTCCGATCGAACGTCCGCCTGTGCGTGCTCGGTTGTGCTCTGCGTTATGGAGCCGTGCAATGAGTATCACTGCAATACACCATAGATAGGCACAAAAAAAGTAGTATGAATGTTGTGGTATTTATAAACAACATATTTGAAGCGGTAGCAACAGAGCATATAACAATACTGACATGCATGTATTCTATATCCTCTGCAATAAACCATTGTTATTGAAGCTTATTTGAGACGGTCTGATTCATCATCAAATCTACTTCTAGTATGTCTATGTGCTGTACTTCTCCCTGGTGGCCAAAACACACATACGGATTAAAGTGTGAAATCATTGTGGACAAAGTGTCTGTATAATGAAATTTTATTAAATTGTCATTATGTATTATTATATAAATTACAATACTGTCAAGTTATTTTTCTTATTAAAAAACACATTACAAAAGTTTTTGCTGGTGTTTTTTGGGGAGCTGGAACAAATGCATCGCATTTACAATCATTTTAATAGGACGGAGATTAGTGACATGCCAAAAAAGTCTACTTAAGAATAGCAACAAATATGTACTTTGTTACTTCTCATCACTGACATAAACAAACATACAAACCCAATTCCCAAAAAGTTGGAACACTATACAAATTGTGAATAAAAACTGTATGCAATTATGTGGAAGTGGCAAATTTCAATATTTTGTTCAGAATAAAAGATAGATGACAGGTCAAAAGTTTAAACTGAGAAAATTTATAATTTTAAGGGAAAAATATGTTGATTGTAAATTTCATGGTTCCAACAAATCTCAAAAAGAGGCTGGAAAAGTCAATTGCACTTGTAAAAAAACACAGCTGGAAGACCAGTTACCACTAAGGAGGTCCATTGGGAACTTGATTGGAGTATAAAAAGAGCTTCTCGACGTGGCAGTGTCTCTCAAATGTTGCGCAGAAAGATAGTGGAGAAAAATCATAAAGGTTGAAGTAATCATCATCTACAGTGCATAACATCATCCAAAGATTCAGAGAATCTGGAACAATCTGTGTGTAAGGGTTGAAGGGGTATGTTAAAAATCCATACTTTTGCGTGTCCAATAAATCAAATGATGAGATAAGACATGATCAGAGTCCCTGCGCAGGATGATTTATTCCGGAGATCTCCAGTCACATCATTGAATCAAACTCAAACAGTTTCAGATCAATAATGCGCCCCCTCTTTCGAAGAGCCAGCTTTTTATTACAATCAAGTTTGAAAGAACAATGCCTCCTACTCCTCCCCTCACGAATAAGTAAATATGTTATATAATAGAAAAAACTGATTGAAAAACAGAATTCTCAGCATACAGTTGCAGCTGTAGTCGTCTCTAGACAAAATATACTTTCAAGGCACTTCTCGTACTTTCTCCCATAACAAAAACTTCTAGACCAAACAATGTGTACCAGCTTGGGTTGAGGTCAAATTATACTGAGTTCAACACTACTTTACCTACTTCACATCTATAAAACATTTCAACATGGTTAATATATGAAATAAAGAATTAAAAATGTTAATAATGTATAACAGGGTCAAGGCCGAAAAATCTCACTGGATGCCCATGATCTTAAACGCCAATGCACCGCAACCAGGAATGCTTACTGTAAGGGAAATCACAGAAAGGGCTCAGCAATACTTCCAGAAAACATTATGGGTGAACACAATCCACCGTGCCAGCCGCCATTGCCAGATGAAACTCTACAGAACAAAGAAGAAGCCATTCCTAAAGCAGACCAAGAAGTGCAGGCGTTTCTCTGGGCCAGGGGTCATTTAAAATGTAGTTTGGAAACCTGTTTTGTGGTCAGACGAATCACAATTTGAAGTTCTTTATGGAAAACTGGGGCACTATATCATACTGACTAGAAAGGACAAGGACAACCCAAGTTGTTATCAGCTCTCAGTTTATAAGCCTGCATCTGTGATCGTATAGGGTTGCATGAGTGCGTGTGGCATGGGCAGCTTCCACATCTGGAAAGGCATCGTCAATGCAGAAAGGTATGTTCAAATTCAAGAACAACATATGCTTCCATCCAGGCATCATCACTTTCAGAGAAGATCTTGCATTTCTCAACACGATAATGCCAGACCACATGCAGCACCAATTACAACATCATGGCTGCGTAGGAAAAGGATCTGGGTATTTAAATGGCCAGCCTGCACTCCGCTTCTTTCACTTATAGAGCACATTTAGCGCATCATAAAGGGGAAGGTGCAACAAAGAAAGCCCAAGACAGTTGAACAGTTAGAAAGACGCGTGTTAGACCTAATGGGACAGCTTTCCTATTTCTATACTTGAGAAACTTCTCTCCTTGATCGCCAGACGTTTGCAGACTGTTGTAAGAAGAAGAGGGGATGCTTCACAGTGGTGAAAATGGCCTTGTCCCAACTTTTTTTTAGATTTGTTGACACCGTGGAATTTAAAATCAACATAGTTTTCCCTTAACCCCTGGGCGTTATTTGTTATTTTATATTCAAATTAGTCTTTTATTTTATATAAATATACAGCATAGTTAGTCTTGCTATTAGCATAATACTGCTATTATTGTCCATAGGGGGCATTAAAAAAATAAAATAAAATAAAAACTATATATGTATAGATAGGTCTGATGCCACTGAACATTTTGAGCGGTTGAAAGTGAAAAAAATATTCATAAATGACTAAGTTATCTCACTTCAAAGGAAATGCCTGATTTTGGCAAAATTACAAGAGTTTTGTGCTATTCAGAAAAATGCCATTGTGTAAAAACTGGGCATGCATAAAAAAATTCTATTGGTATGACTTATGGACTTGTTTGAGCCTCTAACTACATCATATGAAATATTCAAATTATTCTTTTATTTTATATAAATATACAGCATAGTTAGTCTTGCTATTAGCATAATACTGCTATTATTGTCCATAGGGGGCATTAAAAAAAATTATAAAATAAAAACGATATATGTATAGATAGGTCTGATGCCACTGAACACTTTGAGCGGTTGAAAGTGAAAAAAATATTCATAAATGACTAAGTTATCTCACTTCAAAGGAAATGCCTGATTTTGGCAAAATTACAAGAGTTTTGTGCTATTCAGAAAAATGCCATTGTGTAAAAACTGGGCATGCATAAAAAAATTCTATTGGTATGACTTATGGACTTGTTTGAGCCTCTAACTACGTCATATGAAATATTCAAATTAGTCTTTTATTTTATATAAATATACAGCATAGTTAGTCTTGCTATTAGCATAATACTGCTATTATTGTCCATAGGGGGCATTAAAAAAATTATAAAATAAAAACTATATATGTATAGATAGGTCTGATGCCACTGAACACTTTGAGCGGTTGAAAGTGAAAAAAATATTCCTAAATGACTAAGTTATCTCACTTTAAAGGAAATGCCTGATTTTGGCAAAATTACAAGAGTTTTGTGCTATTCAGAAAACTGCCATTGTGTGAAAACTGGGCATGCAGAAAAAAATCTATTGTTATGACTTATGGACTTATTCAAACGTCTAAATATGTCATATGAAATATTCAAATTAGACCTTTATTTTACATATATATATATATATACAGCATAGTTAATTTTGCTGTTAGCATAATATTGCTATTATTGTCCATAGAGGGCATTAAAAAAAACATTTTTTTTAAACTATATATGTATAGATAGGTCTGATGCCAGTGAACATTTTGAGCGGTTGAAAGTGAAAAAAATATTCATAAATGAGTAAGTTATCACACTTCAAAGGAAATGCCTGATTTTGGCAAAAATTACAAGAATTTAATCAAAATAAAATGAACGCCCAGGGGCTTAAAATGATACACTTTCTCAGTTTAAACTTTTGACCTGTTCTCTATAATCTATTCTGAATAAAATATTACAATTTGGCACCTCCACATAATTGCATTCAGTTTTTATTCACAATTTGTAGTGTCCCAACTTTTTTGAAATTAGGTTTGTACAAAGGGCACAATGTCTGCTCCATTACACCTGTACACAAACACACCTGTAGGATGCCACACACGCCAAACCTTCTACCATCAGATCCACTTGGCTTTCGTGGTGTGGGATTCGTTTCTGACTGCACACGCATAGGCCGGCCCAGTGGACTTTCCGTGCTTTCATGTGGACTTGAGCGAAGCACAAACGCAAGCGCCTCATTAAGCCCAAAGATGCCATTAAGGTCCATTACAGAGCCCCGCTGATGGAGCTCTCCAGAGTGTTGGCAGCCTGTAATTGCTCCAAGCCTAAATGCCTCCACTTTTTTGTTGTCTGCACAATATGTGCTGTGTCAGGAGGAGCTTTGAGTTATGCTTGACTTAAAGAAAAAGGAGGGATGGGGTGCCCAGTTGATGGAGTCATTTCTGTTTCCTCACCATATCGCATATTAAAATGGTTTTTTACTATATTTAGAGTTTTGCGACTTCATAACATGCCGAGCAGCACTGAGGTCTGATGTAAGACATGCAGCATATGAGATATGGGAGGCAGACAAGGTCCCCCACAAAGCTTCAGTAATCGTCATCGTTCCCACTGAGCAGGATGCCTGAGAGTGTTATTGTATGCTCTTTTTGTAGTATATGTGCTGCTGCTCTATGTGTGTGTGTAAAGTAGTGGTTGTTTGAAGGCTTATAGTTAGAGTGGTGCCCTGACGTGTGTTAAATTTTTGTCCATGACCAAGCTCGTGAGTCAGGACACTTGTGTCGCAAATCCTCTTTTCTCATTGAAATGATTGGAAATGCCATTACTGTATTCTGTTCCAGCCTTCCACAGAAAAAAACAAAGATTGTGCAATAGAAAAAAAAATTGCATTCCATTATTTCATTAATAACATTATTAAATACAATTCAACTTTTTTTTTTCACATTACATCAATTGAATGCTTCTCAGTCTGGTGTGCATGCCTTGGCCATTTCGGGGCAGTATACACAATGTTAATTTAGGTGCTATTATGAATCCCATTTGAGTTCTAGGCAGAAAGGCGGAGCTGCAAAATATTGCAGCAGGGCATGTTCTAACAAGAACTCAAGTTGAATTAATAAATCAAATTGTCCTTCAGCTCATTAGTACGGCACTAATATTAGTCGTTCTATGCAAGTGACAATGTATATAATGTACAGCATGAATGTCAGTACTGTTATCTTGTCAGTGTACGTGTTGTTGCTGAACTGTTTGTTTTCAATTCATTGTTTAAAGGATTTAAGCATGGCAACAGCAATGCTAAATAGCATTGGATTAAACTAGCAGACTGTAAGACTAAGCTATGCTCTTTGTGAATGCAAAACGTGTACTCTTTGTTGTATGTTTAGATTAACAGTAAACTTAAACTGGGAGATGCAATAAACAACTTGAAGCATGTTTTTTGAAGAATTGTTCATTAACTATTTCCCAAAAGGTTGCTATTGTGAAGGAAGGTGAAGTTCACTGCCTCCATAAAAAAAAAATCCACCATAAAAAAAAAATCTACCCAATAATGGCTTGTGTCTTGAAAAACTTGTGAGCCGGGTAACCGGAATTTCAAGGTTGCAAATATTAATTAGGTTAATTGAAGACTGAAGTGTCTAAGTGTGAATGTGAATGTTTTTTTCTGTCTAAATATGCCCAGTGATTGCCTGGCGTCAGGCACGGGTGCATGACCGCTTCTCAATCAAAAATCAATGATCTCAAACTCAAATCATGAGTTATTGTGTGGAGGTTTGGGGACATACATATAAATCAATAACACGTTTTTTACGTTACAGAAGAGAGCAATCAGAATAATCAATCTAGCTGATTATCGTGAACCTACTAATAAACTATTTATAAAATCAAATATACTTAAATTTAACGATTTGGTGGACTTTAAAACAGCCCATTTTATATTTAAACTAAATAATAATATGCTCCCTTGCTGTGTTCAGAAGCTTTTCCAACACAGAGTTAGCAATTATAAGCTGAGGAACATAAAAAAACGGAACGAATGTGAAACAGAGATGGATGTCAGTGAAAGGAGTCAACTTGTGGAATAATTTTTATTGTGAATTGAAACGGTGTAACTCAATTAAGAATTTCAAATACATGTATAAATGCTTGATTATTAATAGTTATAAAATGGCAATGTAGTTTATAGTTATTGCAAAAATATGGACAAAATATATTTTTCTATAGGCCTATATTATGTATGTCAGTAATAATAACAACATTTTTGTAGATATATGCATGCATATATGCAGTATACTGTTGGACTTATGTGGAGATGCAGTATGTGAATGTATTAACTTGTGATAGTTCTGTTACCTTGATGTAGTATTATGCGAAAAGGGTAGACAGTATCAGCTTCGGCTTCCGTCTTTTGGTCTTATATGTACAGTATATCCATCCATCCATTTTCTTAATCGCCAATCCTCACAAGGGTCGCGGGGGGCGCTGGAGCCTATCCCAGCTGGCTTTGGGCAGTAGGTGGGGTACACCCTGAACTGGTTGCCAGCCAATCGCAGGGCACACAGAGACGAACAACCATCCACACTCACAATCACACCTATAGACAATTTGGAGTGTTCAATTAACCTGCCATGCATGTCTTTGGAATGTGGGTTGAAACCAGAGTACCCAGAGAAAACCCACCCAAGCACGGGGAGAACATGCAAACTCCACCCAGGAAGGTCGAAGCCCGGACTCGATCTCACGTCCTCTGCACTAGGAGGCGGACGTGCTAACCAGTAAACCACCATGCCACCCCTTATATGTATATTTCTTTTTTAATTATTGACTGATATAACCAAATAAACTAAGCTAAACTAAAAATAATCTACAATCAATCAATAAATAGATAGATAGCTGACTTCAGATGAGGAGAGGAGACATCACTAGGGGAGCTAACTGTACCGAGAGAAGCACGTCACCCACAACCACCAGGACACTGCCACGGTGTCCGGAGGAGGTATGGGTGGAATGCCCAACCTTTACCCGGGCCATATAGGACAGCAACCAGGCAGCTGCAGCAAACCTGACCCATGACTAAAACAAGGAAAAAAGATATAGAAAATGGATTGCTATATCTGATCTTTTTTGTTAGCCTTAACGTGTGTGCAAAAGGGGTAAAACTAATCATTAAAAAATGTTTTATATGGTCTCCTTATCATAGATTTCAATTGGTTCTGGAAGTTGTCCCTCCAATAAACAGGGTTTCACTGTACTGAGACAGCTCCAAGTAGGCTTAGAGGAATAATGGCGTTGCTCTCTCTTGCTCTCTCGTTCTCTCTCTCGCTCTGGCACTAGCATCCAAATTGTGTGAATGGATTTGGCATTTGCACATGAAGACTTCTGACTCAACTTCTTGTGTTGCCACTTGTTTTTCCACTGCTTTCCTGCTTTTTCTTCTTCTCAAGAGGCTTCCCTGACCGCTGCGTCTTTTCTCTCTTTCTCTGCAGGTACGACCAGGCAGCCCAAGGAAGGGGAGGTGCCGGCGGTGGACTACAACTTTGTGACTGTGGAACGTTTTATGGAATTGGAGCAAAGCGGAGCCTTACTAGAGAGCGGAACCTATGAAGGTAAGTCTACTCTCCGGAAAGAGCTGTTTTTTCAAGTTCTATTTGAAATCATTTTCATGACTAGGTCTGAGTTTTTTTTTTTGTTCTAGTTCCCCCCAACTGAGTCACACAGTGCAGTGGTGTCAAACTCATTTTTTCTCCAGGAAAAAAACAAAACAAAACTAATTTTTGTTGTGTGGCCACATTGGTTTTCCTCAGAGGGTTGTTATGACTGGGAAACCAAATACATGCATAATCGCATCATCATTACATATCATCACTGTTGGAAACTGCGAGGAATTCTCGCATTTCCAAAATTCCTACTTTTTAGGAATGAAAAAAAAAATAATAATCTGGCTTGAATTACCAAACACTGCCTTGTACAAATTGGTATGTAAGGACCTTTTCACACTATCATACCGTTGCGCACCGACATTAATACAACAGCACCCCAAAATCATATTCAATTAGTAATTTATACGCCTAAAAATCAGTAATTGCCATCTTTGAAAAAATTTTTAGGACACGTTACCAGCGCCAACTGTCCACATCAAAAACTGCCAATACGCTAACCGGACAAGAAGCCTGTAATACTTCTCAAAGGCAAAAGACTGTGGTGACATATCATCTTCCCAAACAATTTTTCTTTTTTTTTCTTCTTCTTTTGAGAGAGCCCAGTATTGTTCATTCGGTAATTTTACCGATTCGACATGTCATCATCATTGCTCTCTCTTTTTTATTTATTAATGTATTTTTTATTTTTTTTATTTTGAATGTGCATGTGCGTGTGAGTGTGTACTAATTAATTCACCTAAAACCTATTAAAAATCCCATACCGTTCACCTAAACCGAATACTTCAGATTCCAGCTAGAGTCATGAGGTTGTCAGGAGACCCGAGGAAGGATGAAAGAAAAGAAAGGAAAGTGAAATCCGACCAGACATCACCTATTACCCACCGGGTTACCAACCACTCTTTCACCAACCCAAGAAACATCTAAATTCCAACAAATTAGGGGGACCTCAAGAGACCAAAGGAGAGACTGAGGGAAGGAAGGAAGGATAGATGAAGCAGAGTGAGATCCACAGACATCCGCCTCCACCGATTCAACGACCAGAGGAAGAAGCAGATTGTATTTGAATTTCGATAGATGCTGGTGTGGTGGATCTGGCATACATGAAAACCTCCACCAAAGAGGGGAGCCGTCGACCCTGGCCAGGACAGAGCAAGCACAACCCCCCAGTGCCCCCCAGGCCACGTCAGCGCCAAGGCACAACCTCCGGGCCCCGCAGGGGCCACTGGCCGGAGAGCAAACCCAGGAGCGCCATACTCTTTTTCAAAACTCTTAGAGCCAAGAGTGACTGAGCAGTATAATGGGCAGGAATTAATCACTACGGAGTTACCTTTCTGGCTTCTGCACCGAAACATTACAACTACACATTTTTAATGGAAATACACTTTAACTTGGTCAATAATATGAAAAAATAAAATGGAGACAGATCCATTAATGGATGAATAGTTTTTTAATCAGAAGTCAAGAAATTTATTTTGTTCAACTTGTGGGGGGTGCCGGGGCTGTGGAATGGTGGGGTGCCTGGCGGGCCTGCAGTGCCCCGTCCTGCTGCGTTGGGTTTGGGCCGCGGGCCGCGTTGGGGTGGGGGGCGCTCCTGCTCCTGGGTTTGCTCTCCGGCCGGTAGCCCCTGCGGGGCCCGGGGGTCGTCCTTTGGCGCTGCCGCGGCCTGGGGGGCCCTGAGGTGTTGCACTTGCTCTGTCCTGACAGGGGTCGACGGCTCCCCTCTTTGGTGGAGATTTTCATGCATGCCAGATCCACCACACCAGCATCTATCGAAACTCAGACACAATCTGCTTCTTCCTCAGGTCATTGAATCGGTGGAGGCTGGTGTCTGTGGATCTCACACTGCTTCGTCTGTCCTTCCTTCCTTTCCTCAGTCTCTCCTTTGGTCTCTTGAGGTCTCCCTGATTTGTTGGAATTTAGATGTCTCTGGGGCTGGTGAAGGACTCTGGTTGGTGGCCTGGTGGGTGGTGTCTGATCGGTGCTGGATTTCACTTTCCTTTCTTTTCTTTGGTCCTTCCTCGGGTCTCCTGACGGCCTCACGACTCTGGCTGGAAGTGTTTGGTTTAGGTGAACGTTATGGGATTTTTTAATAGGTTTTAGGTGAACTAATGAATACACACACACACACTCGCACGCACGCACGCACACGCGCACATACACATACTCACCCACATACAAAAAAAAAGAAGAAAAAAGAGAGCAATGATGATGACATGTCAAATCGGTAAAATTACCGAATGAACAATTCTGAGCTCTCAAGAAAAAAAAGAAAAGAAAATACATTATGTTAGAAATGGGTCTTATACAAAAAAGATGCTTGTAAATGGTTCCCATTTTAAAAAGCAGTCAGTTTGCAATTTTAGTACAGATTTTAGCAAATAACAAAGTTGGCGCGGTTGTTCTGCTTTCGAGAGCCCCTGGGTCTGTGGTGTGTGGTGTGGTGTGTAAGAAATGCTCTTACTCTGCGCATTAGTACTACACGAATACTAAAACTGATACCAGCATCTACATCAGTGTCGATACTGCATCAGTGCCGATACTGTTTGTCTGTACTTGACTCTGACTCAAAAAAATGCTTCGATACTATAAATCAATACCAATTTACCAGACCTAAAACCCTGACATAAAACTCTCGGGCAGTATCAATACTCTTAATCGGCAAATACTCAATTACAGTAATTCATTAAAAAAATATATGTCTGGAGACCAGTCTATGGTGTGCCTTTTGTCCATAATCAGCTGGTCAAGGCTCAAGCTCCCCGCCACCCCGTGCTAAAGAAAATGGTTGA
Organism: Vanacampus margaritifer; assembly: GCF_051991255.1. NCBI lineage: Eukaryota > Metazoa > Chordata > Actinopteri > Syngnathiformes > Syngnathidae > Vanacampus > Vanacampus margaritifer. The sequence goes on from NC_135437.1 coordinate 2,541,208, forward strand.
TTGTGTGTTTTTGTGTGGCAATATGATGGTTTTTACATTTGTGTAAAGATGTTCATGTTAAAAAGAATCTCACATTACAGAGGCACTGGTGGTATAGTGATACATGCTGATACCCATCCGTTGCTAATAAAAAATGGGTGTATTGTAGTACTGAGTGATGTATTGTTTTGGGATTAAAATTAAAACTCTTAGCCCCCTAAGATCACCAATGCTACTGTGGACAGGTCACACTAAGCATTCTTAGCTGGTTAAAAAAGCATCACGTCTATGTCATCCAACCTCCCGGCTGCTCGCTAAAGCTATGTGCTGCACTAACTTTCTCTGCATGGTGCATGTCCTTGCCTCTAAGTAAATAGTGCTTGCCTCTCCTATCAAATAGCGCTATCTCTAACGGTGGGCGAGCTTTCACAAAACATCCAACACATCAGGCAAGAAGAGAGAGCATTAAAAGATGGAGAAGCTGATGCTAATCACATTCACTAATATAAATGCAGTCGGAAAAGCACAGAAGTCTAGTTAGAAGTGCAAGACAGAAAATAAAGAGCAATTTTAGTCAACTAAATGAACAATTTAGTCGATATTTCTCTTTAACATACATTTCAACTTTGTGTGTGTGTGTGTGTGTGTGTGTGTGTGTGTGTGTGTGTGTGTGTGCGTGTGTGCGTGTGTGCGTGCGTGCGTGCGTGCGTGCGTGCGTGCGTGCGTGCGTGCTTGTGCGCGTGTATCCATGTCATATGTTTTGTCTTGCTGCAAGGGATACATGCACAGATGGAGGGGGCTTGCTGGTTCATTTGCCCAAAAGCTTTGTGGACGTGTGGTTTAAAAAGCCTTAACACACATACACACACGCACACACTTCTCAGGAGGCCTGTTCTGATTGCTGTGCAGCAAGTTGTCTCTTTTTGGACAGATGTATTTGTATGTTGTCATTTTCAGGGTAAAATTTGTCAAATTCGATATTGAAAGACTTGTCAAAGAAACAAATGGTAAAAGGTCTTCAAGAGTCCCTGAAGCGAAACATTCAACAATGCTTTTTTCCGTCACTTTTGTATTGCTGATTGAAAAGAGAGCTACATCCATGTGATCAAATAGTGTGTCACAGCAGATATAAATTTCACAGGCACACAGTTTAACGACTGTATAAAGGAGCGGCTTCAACTATTAAAGGGGAAGTCAACCTTAAACATGTCTTGACAATAATAAGTTATAAGTGACCTCACTAGTCTAAACATGACATCCTGATTAACATTACATTTGTGGAATATGAGTTATGCAACAAAATCCAGCCGTTTTTATCCATCTCAGGAGGTGGCTATTTTACCAATTTTACCACCACATTTTACTACACCAATGTTGCTGAGCAACGAGCAATCACAGCTCACCTGTTTTCTGAAGCTGTGCTCTAATTAGCTGTTACCTGAGACCTGAGCAACTGTGATGTCATTTTCACTCAACAGCAAGTGGCAAAATGGCCGCCCCTGAGATGGATTTAAAAAAAAAAAAATGACTGGATTATGCTGCTTAACTCATATTCCATTAACACAATATTAACCAAAATACCATATTTAGACTAGTCGGGCTGCATAGAACATATTATTGTAAAAAAACAACAACACATTTTTGGGGTTGACTTTTCCCTTTATCTAATTCACTCCCAAAAATATTGACTAAAACAATCCCCTTCACTCTCGACTGTTTTACTAGATTTTGACTGATTTTGCAAGGCCCACAGAATATTGTTCTATTGCTACAAAAACATAAAGACTACCAAAAGAAAGATTAAAGTCTGTTCTTTCATCAAGAATAAGAAAGTATATTTCATCTGTTTCTGTTTTGCAGCAATTAGCATTAGAATATAGCTAAGTTTCATCATTATTCACAAATCTATTTAGAATTCTGAGTAATTGAGGGTTTTTTCAACATCGTCCTCGTTCATTTCCTATGTTCTGCTGCCACCTGGTGGTCGTTTGTGTAATAACTACAATTTCTTCAACCGTTCTTTGCAGTTGAGAGGCTGCATCAAAGCCTTCTGCATGCTCTAGCATAAAAAAACTAAAAAGTCTTTGGAACACTTTTATAATTATATATATATATAGATTTAAAATAAAACATATCTATACGTTTTTAGGAGCAAATTAGTTAACTGTGTAAAAAAAGTGAACACCCATAGAATAAAAAACATTTTCACTCATGGTACGCTACACTGTGTGTATGTAGTGCATGGCAACATAAACAAATGAGTAAATTGTGTTTTTTGCAAACTTGGTCACAGAACAAATTATACTTGTAAGTCAAAGTATCACTATAATATAATCAGACACAACTTGGAAGGGGCAACTTGTGGCTCTACAACACTATAATGGAATATTTGGCTGTACAGTGGAGCAAAGATACTAAAATAGACACTTCATGTAGCATTATGATAAGATTTTAAAGATTTTGAGAATAGTTATAATTTTTCAAGAATAAAATCTTAATTTTATGGGGAAATAATGGTCTACTTTTACAAGGATAAAGTTGTAATTTTTTTGCAAAAAAATCTGGGTTTTATGTGGGGGAAAAAAATCCATACTTTAGAGGGAGCTTGAATGGATTACTGACATTTAAATTCATTTCAATGGGGAAAACTGAATTGATATGAGTAAATTGAATTATGAGCTTGGTTATGAAACGATTGCAATTTTCTATAACATGCCTCTTTCATTGTAATGTGTTTTCAGGACACCTTATGCAATATAAGTAGGTACCCCTGAACAATCTCACCACAACCAATACAAGAGTTGTACTGTATCAAAATTTCCTCTTTTACAAAGATAATAATGCTCCATATTGATTGACACAGTTAGAGAACTATTCGTTCGCTGATCAAAAAACATTTTTCCCCTCACACGAAAATGTGGAGTTTTTGTGAAACAGGAAAAATGCAATAAAAGAAGAAAATGTCGTTTGAGGGAGTGGTTGCACGCCAATGAAGAATTAAACCATAACATACATGGCCTTTCCCTCTCACCATCTCTGCCTCAATCTGATAAGCATGCTGAATATCCAATTTGGCTACTAGTGGAACACAATTGGAGTGCTTTCTTGCTTCCTCCCATGCTGCCATTCAGCCGAGAGCTGAGAGTGCTTTCACAATAAATTGGTAAGAAATCTCAAAGGAAGGTCAAATGACCATTTAATGTGGTCAACAAAGCTATTTAGTGAACTTCTTTTATCGCGATGAATACGTTTCCGACCCAACAGCAATATGGGAAAATCCACCATAGACAATGAAAGAGACCATTTTAACTAAACATTTTTTACACCCCTCCCACACACTTTAAATTGGGCCTGTGGTGTTCATAAGAATACATGTATATGGTTAATCAAGAAAAACTGTATCAAAACTTATTTTTGTTACACTGGTTGTGTTAAAGCAAGCTTATACTGTAGTAGCTCCCAGAATGTATTTGTTGAGTCGCCATGAAGGCACTAATAGTGTTGGCAGCCATACAAAACCCATTTTATAAAATGATCACTTAAAATTCCGCAATATAGTGGCGGGTTCAAACAGGTAGCTACAAAATAGCGGCGGAACGTTTAATAGCAGATCTATGCTATAGTTAGCAGCAGGCTCTCCGGTGAGAATGCAATGAGTGGTTTATAATCTTCCACCAGATAATTACCCATTTTTTTGCAATGACTTTGAATGCAACAGCAGGTTCCTGCTCCCCAACAAATGCTGCTGCTTTGCCTCAAGGGACAGTCAGGCTACAAAGCAGGTGTGCGAGAACAGGCTGAGTCGTCATTGTGGTGTGTGTGTGTGTGTGTGTGTGCGTGAGTGCGTGCGTGCGTGCGTGCGTGCGTGAATGCTTTTTGGGGTTGGAGCAGATGTGGTACAAAGGCTGGAGGCCTCTGATGTTCATTGCTGTGCGGTAATTTTTCATTTCACATCTCATGCCATGGCGATTTTACAGGATAAATAATAAGGGGAAGTATACACCCAGCAGTTATGATACAGCTTTTATTCATGCTCTTTAAGAAATACACATTTTCTTTGGCTATTGTTGAATTATTTATTTTTAGACATCGTGCATGCGTCAATTTTGCTAAAGCCAAAGTCAATTTTTAATGTTGTAATAATGGATGTCTCAAATTTATGGGCAACTTTTGTTGACACAATATAAGGCAAGGCAAGGCAAGTTTATTTGTATAGCACATTTCATACACACGGCAACTCAGTGTGCTGTGCACAATGAAAGACAACACTTACAAGCATCAACATACACAACAGTAAACAACATTCGGAAGCAAATAAGAGAATACAAAAGTAGGTAACAAAATAGTACGAAAAGAACATACATTGACAATGTTAAAACATTAGACAGCAAACTTTAAAAACATTTGAGCATAAGGACATTTAAAAAAATAATTAAAAGAAAAAATTATATATATATATATATATATATATATATATATATATATATATACATACAGCTGTTGGCAGCTTATGCCATTTGTGTGCAGCATAACAGCTAAATATAGACAGCTTTTCACCATTTATACTTTGAACTCTATAAGGCTGCTTTCTACTCAGAGCCTCCTGTTTGAAACCTTAGTTTTGTGTCAGCATTTTGCAACAGTGATGATGTTCAATATTAAAGTTGGGAAACTATCTATCCATCCATGTAAAAAAAAATAAGAAGGCACAAACAGTGATGATGTTCAATATTAAAGTTGGGAAACTATCTATCCATCCATGTAAAAAAAATAAGAAGGCACATTTTTCACAGCACTGTATGGTATAAACAGAATGTGTCATGGTAGGTAGTAAAAAATCTAAATCACAATATGAGAAAAGATGATGTAGTGAATGGTGAACACTATATTAAAAAAGCCACACTTCAGCCATATGGTGAGTGAGCATTGCTCATGGCATCTTTCTTAGTAGTATATCTATAAATAAATCAATATTTTGCCATCAAAATATTTTTTTTCTGTCTTGTTTTTGTTATTATCATTATTTATTTATATAAGTGTCACAATAGCAAACATTATTAGCGTTGAAGTCTCTGTTTTGTTTGACACCAAAAGCTTGTGTTCGCCGTTTTTTTGGTCAGCAATCTGTTTTTTGGTGAAACCTGCTGATCTTCTACTGCTGATTACTAAATACTGTAGTGGAAAAAAGCTAGAAACAAACTATAGTCTTTCTTTTGGTAGTTTCCGTGCTTATAATAGTCACAAAACACACATTTCTGTGGGTATGTCAAAAGGCTCTAAAACGGCTGGCAGTATGGGGAACGCTGCTTAAAAAATGGCTGGCAGTGAGTTATAGAACAGCAAGTTGTGCAAAACGTACTAAGCTGTTGTTGGTGTGAGCTGTTGGACATGTGCATTGCAAAATTCAACAAAGATCAAATTTAGTTCTCCTTAAAGGTTATACAGTCGGTGTGACGGACTAATTGAGGAAAACTTATTGTCTGTTACATTGAAGTGTTTTTGAGGCTTAAAAACAACTAATGCAGTTCAATTTAATTTGGACTTTTTTCATAGTCTGAAAATGCCCAGCAGTACAAAATTATTGGAAATGGTTATTTAACAAAAACAAAAAAAGCTTCAAACTGTTTATAAAAAAAATGGAAAATTTAAATTGAGTTTTTTTTTTTTTTAGTTTATCTAGCCGCATTCATGAGCCAAGTGCTTCTTACAATGTATTTTCACCTCCATTATGATTAGAAACCATAGATAAAGGCTTTACAAAAAACAGCTGTGTACTGTATCAAAAGTAGCATGTTCGAGAGACGTGTACACGACTAGTGCCCGAGTAAAACACAGCCACAGATATAAATAGAGTAAGAGAAACACATTTCCAGTCTGTCGATGGCAGAATAATACTGTGATAAAATGGGGCCAATTCTGGAATTAACACACTCTAACTGCTACTTTAGAAATTGTGTTTTTGTTTTGAGTAGACAAGACATTTTTTGCCCGTTGAATTTGGGGGGCCCTTGGTTTCAGGTCTGTTAAATCAAGCTTCTACTGTAGTGCATTTTTAGTTCATCATGAAGTGTCAAACTTGTTAAGATACCCAATGGACCTTTCGTTCTTTCCTTTCGCTCTCCACATCACAGTGTTTAACAGCTCACTTTTCTTTAACATTGTTAAAGAGTGTTAAAGCATGTTGACACATGTGCAAAGTGACATAGCCGAGGGCGTTTTATCACCAAACAGGTGCACATTTGTTTCTGTAATTGATTCCTTGTAGATAATGTGTTCCACAAGTAGAGTGATACAGCAGGAAGTCGAAATTGCTTCCTGGTTATTTCACATTTGCTATTCATTTGTATGATGCTCTTTTCACAACTTTAAAGAGTAACTTAACACCAAATCAACCTTTTATTATTATTATTATTTGGAATTGTCGAATTAATCGATTGCTCTTTTCACAACTTTTAAGAGTAACTCAACACCAAATCAACCTTTTTATTTATTTATTTGGAATTGTCGAATTAACCGATTTGGAATTGTAGCGTTTGTGAACATCGATTTTCAGGCTACTGATCTACTAGGATAACATTTGGTTAGTTAGCATAGCATAGATTATTTAGATCGTAGTTTTCACTGCCGCTGTCAATCACAGCCAGATAGTGCCCAACTCGCAAGCCCAAGCAAAGAGTTCCACAAAACTTAGTAGACAATTCTTAGTGCATGTGCTCAGTAGTATAAGTTGGACAGTCTGGATAAAGGTGAAAATATTTTGCGTAGTTAGGACTTTGTTTCACACCTACCCTTACCTATGGTTATGAGCTGTGAATTTTGACCCAAAAAATTAAATCCCGGATACAAGCAGCCAAATGAGTTTTCTCCGCAGGGTGTCTTGGGTTTTCTCTTAAAGATAGGGTGACAAGCTCAGTCATCCGGGCGGGACTCAGAGTCGAGCCGCTGCTACTCCACGTTGAGAGGAACCAGTTGAGGTGGCTCGGACATCTGGTTCATATGCTTCCTGGACACCTCCCTGGAGAGGTGTTCCGGGCATGTCCCACTGGCAGGAGGCCCCAGGGACGACCCAGGACACGCTGAAGAGACTATGTTTCTCGGCTGGCCTGGGAACGCCTTGGGATTCCGCCGAAGGAGCTAGATGAAGTGCCTGGGGAGAGGAAAGTCTGGGCTTCACATCCCCGCGACCTGACTCCAGATATGCGGTAGAAGATGGATGGACTTTATTTTTATGTATTTTATTATTTATTCATTTTATTTTTTCTATTTATCTTATTAAATAATTGGTCAAGTGATTTATTGTGAGAAATGCAAATTAAAAATAAAGATAATTAAAAAAAATGATTATGAAAAAGCATGTCAAATTCATATTGCCACGAGAATAACAATGTCAGTATGTTAAAATTAAATGGTGTGGGTTTATGGCATGAAATCATGATGTTGCGAACACATCTAACTAAGATCAGAGATGATGTCATAATGTCATAATATTAAAGTTTCAATATCATGAGAAAACAATAATAAGTTTTGAGATAATGTCCTTGTTAGGAGAGTAGTCGTAACGTTGTAACATACTGTAACGTCATGTTAAAAGATACAACTGTAATATCACGAGAAAACATTTGCAAAGTTATAATGGTGCAGAAATAGGGTCAGATATAATGAAATAATTAAAATGTTATTATAAGATAAGGTACTACATTTACATACATTCTACATTTAACATTTATTTTATCAAATAATTGCTTTATTATAATGACCATTGTAAATAATAAAATCTCAAACTCATAATACTTTATTTTATCATTTTTATATTACCATTGAAATAAATAATTGTGCATGCAGTTGAACTATTTTGGTTTCTCTCTGTCATCCATGTTAGATAACTTCTACGGAACACCCAAACCACCAGCAGAACCGTCCCCAGCAGCCCCTCCTCTTAATGTGAGTGAGGCCCTGCTACCCGGAGCCCGGCCCAGCGCCCAGGGCAAGAGAAAGAGAAACCAGTCGGTCAGCAACATGGAGCAGCGCGCCAGCCTGGAGCCGCCCGAAGAGGAGGACGAGGAGAGCCCCGTCGTCAATGGCAACGGAGTGGCCATCACGCCAGGTACAAGATACCACAGCCCAAATAGGTTACTAAAAAATAATAATAAAGTCTTTTTTTTAGTTTTACACCTCCTACATGCTTTAAACACACATTTAAACCTATTTGCACACACTTATTAAAGCACCTTTTCCTAATTATTGCTTAGCGTTCTCACTCTGTCGGAGTCAAGAAAGAGATCATATAACATCACCTTACGGGAATGAAAGGATGACTTGATCGCACATTTCTCCGATTAAGAGGCAGAGCGTGCTTTCATCAAGCTCTCACAGTTTAGTTTACTGTAACACTGACACATAAAATAAAATGAAACATTGTATATTTAAAGACGAAAATCTCCAACCAAGCCATATAATTTTGACACAAGTCCAACATCTTAAAGTTAACATGTACAGGGAGTCCTCGAGCTACGTCACACGTGACCTACATTGTTTCGGTGCCCGTGCCTCGTCCGTAGCACCTTCTTTTTTGTTGATTTCCCACAGTAATCATGCCATTTTTAAGTTAATTAAAGTTGTGTTGTTGTTACCTCGAGCAACAGACGTCCATCAGCTGGTCGGCTCGCCATCAGGCACGTGACATTTCCGTGTTTAAGCTTGAATTAGCTCCGCCCCGCCGTCTGTCAGCAATGAATGTCTGTGCGGAAACACAAAATATTGGTTCCGGCGTCTTCTGGGACGCACAAATATCTTTTTTTTAATTACTGTACATAGTATTTTGATGTAGATATCGACTTTAACGGGGAAATCCGACTGTCAAAATCCAGGTTACATCACCCGCGTAGGAATGGAACTCCGCCGTAACTTGAGGACTCCATGTACATGTAAAACGCAATAGATAAGATAACAGAAATTAGAATATATTACCATAATTGAACCCAGACAGACAGAGCATACGACATTACTCACAGACATATGATCTGTTCTTATTGTTCTTCTTCTTAATTATGATACCAAAATATGTCTACAAAGAACATGGTTATTATTATATACTGTATGCTACAGTATATTTTAACCATCAGAGACATTAAAAGTATTTGAATGGATCTTATGCACAAGTACAAAGTAGTGTTACTTTTATCAGACATTTTTAAATTTAGTCTCAGTTTTAGTCCAGTTTCAATCCCGCTCAAGGAGTCAACCTCATCCCGTTTTTCTTTAGTCCATTTTTTTAGTCTAAGAAAATATAATTTTATTCGTCTAGTTTCAGTCAACAAAATGTCAACGTTTTAGTCTCGTTTTACTCAGGACAATCATTTTTTAGCACATAATTTTGAGCATTTCGAATCAAAAACTTTTTCACATAATATTTTCGCTCATCTTTTTGATGAAAAACAACTTCATACACAATTACAGTGGCTACTATGACTCCATGCTACGAGCTAGTGGGTTGTCGTATTTTTTAACATTATTGTTGGGTTTTAGTCTACTCTAGTCTAGTTTCCGTCCAGTGAAAAAGGTGTGTTGAGTCAACGAAAATATTTTTGTTTGGTTTTCGTTAACGTTATTAACACTAGTACAGAGCAACAAAACAGGCTTAACCCGTCCAAGAACATGAAAAACAATGACCAACACAGGGAGACGGAAAGGTTTGTCGGTACTTGCTCATCAGCGCCCCGAGATCTTACATTAAAAAGGGAAAGTATTTGTTTGATTTGATTTCTTATTTTATAGAGCTTACAGAATCATATTTGCTTTTCAAATTTCATTTTAACTGCAGTCTTCTCATTTAAAACTATTGAGTTTGAAATGAACATTTTAATGGAGATTTTATGATGATAAAAATAACAAGTGTCAACATTAAGGGTGGCCCGGGGCCAACATGTGACTATGTCGGGCCACTTGAAGTTCCCTAATGGGGGTCCGAACGAGCTAGCACTGAAAACTTCTAAGGCCAATGTATTGTAATGTCTCTCCAGAATATTACCAGCAGACGTTAGTTGGTGGGCGCACCTTTATTTGAGACACACAAACGGCTACTGTGGGCCGTAGCCAACACTGAACAAAAGAAAGAATGTAATAGCGAGCTGAAGACAACTCTCTAATATCGGCTATCCCTCTCTCTCTCCCCGAGTCCCCCGATGCATTCATAAATACTCAAAAACAAGAACGTCAAACGGAGCATGCACTAATAGGAACATAACACCACAAAATCTGGTTAGTTACAGTTAGGGATGGATATTGAATATGGCACTTTTTTGGGGGAGATTGATTTGGGTCGGTACTACCTAGCACCAATTCACGTGAAATTAATTGGTGCCGTGTTTCGGTTCTGCAGTGATTCTTTCTAAGTTGTGACTGTGCGGGAGTAGAAGAGTTGGCATTTTTAACATGGCACACTTGAACGCAGCAGTGTACGCACACCAGCCTTGCACTTCCTAGCTTGCTTTGATTAAGTGTAGTGGTCCACCACTTTTTTCTTAAATTTTTTAGGTCTAAATAAAGTCAGCCAAGTTATTGTATACTGTATAGTGTATACAGTAACTTAAAGTATTATAATACTTTACATAAGTTAGCCCTAACTAACTTCAATAATGTAGTTTAATTTTATAGAAAATAGCATATTATTCATGTTTGCCTCACAATGAATACATTTTACATTACAAACTGCTCCTAATTAGTTTATGATCATTTTATTATTGTGCATAATTACAAATGACAGCTTTTTCGTACGTCACCATTTCTAAAATGGTATGTTTCTAGAAGCAAAAAAATATACCAAATATGGACTGACTTACAAAATACAAAAATACAGTTAGACGATATGCTAACTAAAAAGACAGAGTTTATAATACAACAATTGAGATACAACAACTTTGAATATAATAACAAATCAGGTAAATTTCTTGCAAACCAACTTCAACGCAATCAGGAAAAATCTCTTATAACGGCTATTAAAGGGACAACTGGTGAATGCACACAATCACCAGAAGAAATTAATCAAATTTTTTATAACTATTATCGTAACCTATACTCAGAAACTAACAAGCCTAACCCTGAGCATATTGAGGCATTCCTCAGTAGCTTAAATATACCTCAGTTAACTACTGAATATAAAGATATGTTAGATGCGCCACTTACTATAAACGAGTTGTACAGTGCTCTAGATAGTATGCCTAAAGGCAAAGCACCTGGCCCGGATGGTTATCCGGCTATATTTTTTAAGCACTTCTGGTTAATGCTTGCTCCACTATTCTTAAGAGTAGTAACAGAAATCAAAACTAATGGTTACATACGCCCACACATGAATACAGCAGCAATTAAACTTTTATTAAAGCCAGAAAAAGACCCCACCCTTCCATCAAGTTACCGTGCGATTTCACTAATTAACACTGATATTAAAATTATCACTAAGGCTTCCACATCTAGACTAGAAACAGTAATCTCGACAATCATTCATAGCGACCAAACAGGCTTTATTAAAGATCGTCACTCTACTACTAATATTAGGAGGCTCTTTAACCTTATTAGCATGTCACAGCGGCATGATAAAAAGGCAGTCATTATATCATTGGATGCAGAAAAAGCTTTCGACAAAGTTAACTGGTCCTTCCTCTTTGCTGTTTTAAATAAATTTGGCTTTGGGAAATCATTTATCCACTGGGTGTCAGTATTATATGTTTCTCCTAAAGCTACAGTTACTACTAATGGGATTATATCTCAGAGTTTTACTCTACAGAGAGGCACAAGACAGGGATGCCCACTGTCCCCTTTATTATTTGCAATATTTATTGAGCCACTTGCATTAGCCATACGCCAGGAAAGAAGGATTCAAGGAATTCACTCTGGGGTAACAGAACATAAAATTAATCTATATGCCAATGATATTTTACTTTATTTAGAAAAGCCTGCTATTTCGTTAGGGGAAGTATTTAACTTAATAACTAAATTCTCACAGTTATCAGATTATTTTATTAACTGGACAAAATCAACACTTCTACCTATTACAGAAAATACATGGAACCCTGCAAGCCAGGACCCACACTACTCATTTCCTATAGGTAATTTAAAATACTTAGGCATAAAAATCTCACCTAAATTAACTGATTTAATTCATTTAAACTTTTCTCCACTTCTGGATAACATTTATAGTGACTTGGAGAGCTGGAATAATCTTCCTATTTCTCTAATAGGACGAATAGCCACCATTAAAATGAAAGTTTTACCCAAAATAAAAATACAATTCTCAATGATTCCATTTAAACCTACGGCTAACTGGTTCCAGTTGTTGGACTCAGCCGTTACAAAATTTTACTGGAATAAAAAAAAAAGCAAAGATTAGTCTATCTACTCTTCAGAAAAGTAAATCCAAAGGTGGTCTAGAGGCACCAAACTTTATGTACTACTATATAGCTAACCAGCTACAATATATCATTCATTGGGCACAACCCAACATAGATACTAACTGTTGGCTGGAACTAGAACAGAAGGATTGTAATAACCTCAGACTTCTAGATTTACTCTTTATTACAACATCGATTAAGTGACATAATTGTTTTGAAAACCCAATGATTTCCGCCACCCTAACGGCCTGGTGGAAGGCACTAGAAATTACAAAAGCCCAAGTGGAGCCCTGTTGGCTTTCTCCCCTATGGCATAACCCGACTTTCAACTTAACAACCAATCGTTTTATTTAGGTGTGTGGGAGCAGAAAGGAATTACACATCTCCACCATCTCTTCTCAGATAATATGTTTATATCATATACATCCTTGCTCCAAAAATATAAAATAAAAAACGGGAATTTTTTACATTGTCTTCAAGTTAAGAATATTAATATATATAAATATATATATAATAATATACAAATTCCAACACTTCGGGGTACGCTCCAACCGCCTGTTTTAGCTAAAGATATTACCACGTTTTCTCCAACAACAACAAAAAAAACTTTCAAAAATATATAAGTTACTTTCATATACTGATAAAATGTCTTTACCCATCTCGAAATGGGAGACAGACTTGTCTATAGCTCCGGAATCTGACTTTTGGATTCAAGTTTGTGAAAACGCATTTAAAATGACAAAACACACAAATTTACAATTTATCCAATATAAAATTATTCATAGAACATATATTACTCAATATATGATGAAGAAATGGGACTGAAATGTGTTTTTATAGTCAGGAACCCAGTTGCTGCCAACAGGATCGAGCAGATTCCCCTCCAATGGGCACTAAGGGTTAATATTCGGATTCACTGCATGCCAGGGGGTTAATTCCATAGGTGCTGTCCCCCCCTGGCTGGGCGTGGGCGGGTCTGCCCCTCTGTTGGCTGCTGGGTGGCGGCTGCGTCTTGGCCGTTCCCTGGGTCTCTTGGGGGGTGCTGCGTTGCGGGGCTCTCCCTGGTGTCCGGGGCGGCGCCGCCCCGGCGCGGTCCGTCGCTCTGGGCCCGGCGACGCGGTTCGGGGCCTGTGGGCCGCCGGGGTGCCCCGTGGTTCCCTCTCCCCTCCCTCTTGCTGCCCCTCCCTCCTCGCCTCTTCCCGCCCGTCCTCCGCCTCCCTGTCCCTTCTCCCTTGTCACCCTTCCTCCTGCTCTCGCCCTCTCTCTGCGGCCCTGCCGCTGCCCCCTGCCCTTCTTGTCGTCTCCTTCCCCCTCCCCTGTCCGCCTTCCTCCCCCTCCCCTGGGCCGGGGGCTCCATCCGTAGCCCGGGTCTTGGCGCTCCGGGGGCCAGGAGGGTGGGTGGTTTGGTGTTGTTCCCGCCCCGCTCTGGTGGACCTCCTGGCACCTCGGGCGGGCCCCAGTATGCGGGGGGCGAGCCCTATCGCCCCGCCAGGCTGGTCCCATATATAAATGGGGGTTTGGTGGGCGGGTGCGCCTCCCGCCCGTTTGGGGGGGGGGGGGTGCCGCTGGTCGCTCCTCTTAACTCACTGCACTAGTTTTGCACAATACACTTTTATAGACATATAGGGCACATAACACACTTGGGGGGGGGGGGGGCAGGGTGGAAACACCGTCTTCGCCCTACAACTCCCCTCCAATTTTAATGCACCATCCCTGCCGCGCCGACCCCCCCCCCATTTATTTTTTTTAATGTACCGCATACACTCACTGGCATGCCTGGATCATGCGGGTGGATTGGAGCATGGGGATATCATTTCCCTCTGCTCCGGTTCACCTGCGAGCTGGCGAACTCAGTAACAGGGTTAGCTTTCACTAAGAACGCTGGAGTGACAACCGGGGCCTTTCCCCACTGTGCCTGGGGTTCGGGGGTGCCGCCCGTTCCCCGGTGCCCCCATCTCCCCTTCTGCCCCCGGTGTTCCGTCCCTCCACGCAGCGGGGGGTGGAGTGGACGCGGATGCCCTCTCCGCTTCGCTGCCTGGCCCCTCTTCGGCGCCGGTGCGGGGGATCTGGGGGTCGGGGGCTGGGGGCCTGCCGGTCGGTGAGGGGTTGGCTGGGTGGGGGTGTACTGGGGGTTTGGAGGCCTGGGGGCGGCTGGGGCTGGGTTGGGGTGGATGGGGGTCGTGGGGGGGGTGGGCTGTGGACCGGTGGGGGGCCTGGCGGGCCTGCAGTGCCCCGTCCTGCTGCTTTGGGTTGGGGGCGCGGGCCGCGTTGGGGTGGGGGGCGCTCCTGCTCCTGGGTTTGCTCTCCGGCCAGTGGCCCCTGCTGGGCCCGGGGGTCGTCCTTTGGCACTGCTGCGGCCTAGGGGGCCCTGAGGTGTTGCGCTTGCTCTGTCCTGGCAGGGGTCGACGGCTCCCCTCTTTGGTGGAGATTTTCATGCATGCCAGATCCACCACACCAGCATCTATCGAAACTCAGACACAATCTGCTTCTTCCTCAGGTCATTGAATCGGTGGAGGCTGGTGTCTGTGGATCTCACTCTGCTTCGTCTGTCCTTCCTTCCTTTCCTCAGTCTCTCCTTTGGTCTCTTGAGGTCTCCCTGATTTGTTGGAATTTAGATGTCTCTGGGGTTGGTGAAGGACTCTGGTTGGTTGCCTGGTGGTTGGTGCCTGGTCGTTGCTGGATTTCACTTCCCTTTCTTTTCTTTGGTCCTTCCTCGGCTCTCCTGACGGCCTCACGACTCTGGCTGGAAGTGTTCGGTTTAGGTGAACGGTATGGGATTTTTTTTTAATAGGTTTTAGTGAACTAATGAATACACACACACTCGCACGCACACACGCACACACGCACACACGCACACACGCACATTCACATAATCACCCACATACAAAAAAAAGAGAGAGCAATGATGATGACCTGTCAAATCGGTAAAATTACCGAATGAACAATACTGAGCTCTCCATAAAAAAAAAGGGGGGGGGGGGAAGAAAAGAAAAAAAGAAGCAAAAAAAAATAAAGTAATACTCAGCGTATACCCACTTTTCCAGGGACCACCACACCACTGAGTAAAAGTGATACAGATCCCCTCAGTCCATGACAAAAGTACCATTTTGAAGAGTTTAAAAGACATTTTTTGAAGCTTGAAAAGTTCCTAAGAATAAATTATTTTTGGAGCCCCAAACTGCCTTATGGGTTGTTGCTCAAGAGTGCAGAGGTGGAATTTCATATAAACGAGCGGCTGCATTCCATTTTTATTCTCTCCTGATGGGATAAATAAGGAGTTTACTTTCCCTCTTCAATCCGTCTCGTGTCTGCCGCTTGTCTATAAATCTGGCCTGATGACGGCACCCGGATTGCTCGTTGCCAACATTAACACGCTCGACTCGGGGTCAATGTGGCTTCGCCGGGTCCATAAACTTATATAACACAGGCCTCAAAGGCACCTTGATGGCTTTTCTATTATCATTGATCTGATGTCATTTGTGCCTCCACTGACCTTACCGCTCGGCTTCTATGAATATGTCCATCTCTTCTTCTCCTCCTCCTGACCTCCTCTTTCTCCTTCTTCTCCGTCTCCACCTCGGTTGTTCTGGCTCGTTGCAGCATGTCATCGTGTTTAGCCTCCTTGTGTGTTGTGCTATTTTTGCTTCTACATCTGGCCTTTGACAGAAACAACCTCCAGTGATCCCTGTGCGCTGTTTTTTTTTTTGCGCTGTTTTTTTTTTTGCTCCCAAGGCAGAGAAGCAAAAGGCTCCGCATCAGTTAACAGTGATGCTGAAGGACTTGCATCCAATATGACAACCATTAATCAGAAGTTTTTTTTTATTTTTTGTCAGCCATGAACTATTGCATACAGTTAAAACGAAATAGCCCGCATATTGTTGCAAACTGTACAGCAGGGATTGAGGATACTTACTTGGCAATCTATGCATTTTATCAGATGACTATTGCATTAACATTGTAACTGCTAAAATTATTTTAAAATAACACTTCCCTGTTCTGGACAAATTACTTCGTTACATCCTAAAGTTAAAGATGAAGTTTTAACTTATGACCTTTTGTGTGGTCCGACAATGCAACATCTAAAAAAAACAACCAACAAACAAACAAAATTTAAGTTAATATCCAACACAATGTAAGAATGAACTAAGGATGGAAAATTAAGGTTGGCTAAAGTATTTTTATGCCAACACTTGGATAAGTGGGAAGTAAGAAAGTACAAGTAAGTACAGTGAAACCCCATTTATTGAAGTGGTTTCATTCCAGATCCACGTGGTATGTGAAAATCTGATCTAGAGAAATCATTTTAAGAGAAAGTTATGTCTATGGTGGCCTGAAACGTGATTGCTGTGGCCACCAAAAACATCATATTACCTCTTCTACACACTTTAAACACATGTAAACATATTCAAACACACTTGAACTTTTCTATTTCTATTTCTTAGCACCCGTGCTTACTCTCTCACTTTCATGAAATGGGACATTGTCATGTTTACATCACTTTGAGGACATAAAAAGAAGACTAGCTTACAATAAGAAGCAGAGTGTGCTTGCTACAAACTGTTTATTTGAAGTTGACTGTATAACTGACACATAAAAGAAGATAATTTAATGCTGTACATTTAAACATCAAAATCTTTGCCAAACCTTTTCATTCTGAAAGTCCACTTGCTTAATGTGAACGTATAATGCGAAACGACATCTGGAAATATATACAGTATGTATGCTACAATAAATATAAACTTTCAAAACAACTGCTATTTTTAACACACGGGGAGCAGCATCAATTCTTTCTGCTCTGTGGGAACTATTACTGGAATTTAATTGGAGATGTGTTCTTGTTTTTAGAGGTGCCAAAATTAATTGATTAATAAACAAATAATCAATGGTCAAATTAATGGACAACTATTTTAATAATCGAGTAATCAATTAGAGCCTTTGTTTTACTTAAAATTGTCCGTATCCTTTGATATCAATCTCTCAACAGTAATTATTCTTTGAAGATTTCTGTAGTCCTTCATGAAAAACAGACTGGTCATCTTTTAAAAAGATTGTTGAGTACAACATCAATCTTTCTCATGTGATATCACTTAACATTTGTTTAGTTGCTTTTTTAGTCATTTAACAATACCAAATAAACAACAATAAGTGGTTAATAAACAGTAATCAGGAAATAAATAGTTTTGGTCGAACTTAATTGCAAAATCAAATGTCATCATCGTATTAATCTGTTAATCAATGGAATGACCAATTATAATAATCAATTATAATAATATTCAATAGTGACAGCGTAGTCCTACTTGTTTTGTTTGTACTTATTTACAGGAGTTGAATCAGTACTTGTACTGTTGCCACATGTGTGTTTAAATCCCCACACTCTTTGCTGCATCACTTACGGTGAAATAAGCATAACTATTGCCCCAATCTTGGTCATGCCCCCCCAAAAAGCCACCCATGTGATGTGTGTGACGAAAAAAGAGCTGGTGGCATCTATTGTCACTCTCTAAATTCTTTCCTTGTGTTTCTGACTCACTCGCTGAACCTGAAAGTCTCCGTCTTTGCCGGTTTCTCTCTTTCTGACGTGCTGTGTTGCTCCTTGTGTTCGTTGTCCTCAGAACCCTCTCGCCCTCGCTCCCTCTCCTCTCTCCCTCCTGGAGGTTCACTGCTCGCCAGCTTTGACTCATCATGCATGCCGTGTGTAGTGAATGCAGTGTGAGTCCAGGTCTGCACACATGCGTGTGTGTATGTGTATGTGTATGCATGAACAGCCCCCGAAAAAAAGTCAGACTGGTATTTCCAAGTATTTGCAAGAAATAACTAAAATAGAGCGCACACAACTCGTTTCAAAAGCGGGTTTTCACTTCCTCCTTCTTGGATGATGAGCTAAGATGAAAGGACCACACCATTTTGTTATTATTATGTAGCAAAGGGACCACTTTCATCCAGGATGACTTTTGGTGAGGGGTGGGGTACAATCTGAACTGGTCGCGACAATAAATCACAAAACAAATTTAACTTAAATCACTCATACAATTTAAAATGTTTTCTAATGATAAGGGTTAGGGTTTGCATTTACAACCTAAAATATGTTCAGTGATATTGTATTAATTTAATCCCAAAGGTCTATTCTCTTCATTTCATAGTGTTTTTCTAGGCTGCCTCCAGTATGTCTATGTGTATCTGAGATTCTCAGTCAGATTTCAGCATCATGTGTTGCCATGTCAATCTAATCTGCGTAGGGCCTTCATAATCAATAGTGCTGTCTCATACTGTATCACCTAAACCAGGCGTGGGCAAACTCGATCATCGAGTGCCGGAGCCCTGCAGGTTTCGGAGGTTTCCCTCTTTCAACACAAGCTGATTCCAATCAACAGGATCATTATCAGGCCCATGGAGAGCTTGCTGATGAGCTGATCATATATCAGCTGTGTTGGAGAAGGGAAACATCCAAAACCTGCAGGACTCCGGCCCTCAAGGACTGAGTTTGCCCACCCCCGGATAGCACTAAGACAGTTTCTTTAAGCACTCATATGCATAATCACATTTGTCCTCACAGGGCCAGTGTGCTGGCTATTGGTAGCTTCCACATTTTTCCATCCTCTGATTGGATAGTCAGCGCAAAACTTGGCACTGCCAACTTCATCTACAAAAGCTTGTCTGTAGCAATCTATACACATTAACGCATTTAATAATCAGCGACTGTGTTGTATATATTTACAATTTTTCTGTTTTTGTCATGTTATTAGATACTGTACATTTTGATCTGAAGTGCTCCAGATGATCAACATTACAGTTTCATGCTGTTATATTGTTGTTGTTGTTTTGTTTTGAGTATTAATAATTGTGATGTGGTTTGAGTCCGGTTAATTCCCACTGAAGGTCTAGGTTCTAGGAATGGATGAACATGGCTCTTTCATTTGACTTCTGGGCAGCAATAGGAACATTTAAGCCTGATTTTCCAAAAAATGTAATGCAAGGGTTCTTCCTGTGCAGAGTCCAGTGAGCATGAGGACAAGAGCACGGACGCGTCCGGAGAGGTTGCCGTGGAAACCTGCAGCCAAGCGGCAGCCACGTGCGAGGCTCCCACCGAGGCAGAGGATGCACCCAAATCTCCAGACAAGTCCCCCAACAAAGTCCCGGATGTGGACGAGGAAGAGCTGGGTCCTCTGCCTGACAACTGGGAGATGGCATACACGGAAAAAGGGGAGGTCTACTTCATCGAGTAAGACAAAAAACATGCATAGTTTTACAGTGATGGGCAACTTAAAGTGTTTGTGACATAGTGGCACAAATTTTAATATGTTGTTGAAACAATATACATGCCACAATGAATGGTTCCTCGAATCAATGCATATTAACTGAGTATTTAATGATTTTTTATTATACACCGAAAATTGTCCCAGCGAATCTATCGCCACGGCTAAACCCTATATGACATCATCAACCAATATTGTTTACCTGCTGGCTGTGCGTGTGCATGTGTTTTTCTCCTCCCGATTTTTCTCGTTTTAAAATTATTTTGCATTAGGCCATGTCGTTGACTAAGACTGGGAGGTTGTGGGTTCAATTCCGGCCGGCTCATACCAAAAACTATAAAAATGGGACCCATTTGCCTCCCTGCTTGACACTCAGCATTAAGGGTGGGAATTGGGGGGTTAGATCACCAAATGATTCCCAGCTCCTGCTGATGCTCACCGCTCCCTCAGGGGATGGGTCAAAATACGAAAGAATTTCACCCCACTTAGGTGGGTGTGACAATCAGTGGAAAAGAAAGAAAAAAGAAGTCTGGACTAGTAGGGACCACCAAAATGGCCCCACAAGGATGGGTGGTGGACAAGTTGTCCCCACCATGATAGTAAAAACCTGGAATATGGTCCCCACCATTTAGCAAACACACACACACACACACACACACACACACACACACACACACACACACACACACACACACACACACACACACACAGACAAGCCGACTACTTATAGCCTGTAACCTCTCGGCCCTCTGACTTTAACAGCACCAGTGACAGAAAGACAAATGAACGGCAGATCATATTACTTATTTAAATGGGGCTTTATTCCATCCCATTTCAGCAGCAAACAATTTGCTGCTGGCACTCTGTTGGTGGAATAAATTGAAATCCTACTCACTGTCCTTCTCTTCTGCATTCTGATATGAATAGCAGCTATTGAGGTTAGCATCAAAAGGAGTTGTCCACTAGCTTCACTGATGATGAATTAGCAGTACTGACTCTTTATTTCACCAGATACCAGGTGTAACACTGCTTGATATGAATAACAGCGCCATATGCGCTAGTTTTGCTGCTAATGAATGAGCAGTGATGCAGTACGTCACCCGAGCACCAGTTGTAACTTGGCAGTGTTTGGTGATTTCAATAACAAAATAAAGATAATCAATCCATAACACTTGGAATCTCTAAAGATGGTCAAGCTCACTCCTCATCCTCACTTGTGTCAACTCATTACATTTCAATTCAAGCTAGCTGTTAGTATAACACAAAGGGACTCTGTAATATGTCTACAAGATCGATCAAATTATGAGACTTGTGCCAGTTTTCAGGATTAACCACTATTATCCTTAAATCCTTGGATTTTGTGTACTGTGAGACTGCTTCAATTAAACAATAAAAATAGAGTGACCAACTTACTGACAGCTTGTCATCACCAACTTCAAAATGATGAGTGAAGACGACACCTTATTCCAATGACGTCAAAAAGGGGGCGTCGCCAGTGAGCTGTTACAGCTTGCAAAATTTTTATGAGGCCTTTTAATCACGTTTTTGCCAAAGTAATCATTGGAATCATATTATTCTGTACTTGTACTCGTTCTTAAAATGCTATTATAGGGTCTCATGTCTCGAACACTTTAAATGTTGGATGTCTCTTAATTTTTCATCAGTGCTATTCGGGGGGTGGGCATACACTCTAAAAAGAGAATTGGTGAACCAGTTTAAGATTTAACAGAGAATTGTTGACAAACTTAATAAAATTGCTTCAAGTGGTAACACACAATTGAATTAAGGAAATCCAAAGTAAATATATTCAGTTTAATGAACTCATAATTAATTAAACTTAATATATTAATCTTGAAATATGTTAATGAATTTACAAATACAAATTCATATATTTAAAAAAACAACCTTAGAATTAATTAATTAATTAATTTATTTATTTATTATTGGGGGCGCCCTAGAGATATGATTTTTATTGTTCCAACAGTGTCACAATTTTAAATGTGATATTACATGAAATCATGGCGGATATGACACTCAAATGGTGAAATATAACAACAAAGAATAAACTTTTTTTTATTTAAATACATTGTGTATTAACAAAAATGATGATGATGATGATTAGTAGTAGTTCCACGAACAGTGATACTGGTATACAAAAGAATCACTAAATTAAATCTTTAAATAGTGGCTTCAACTTTTTTTTAATCCAGTAAAGTCTTGTCAAATAGAAGTTCAGTTAATAATTATATTTAATACACTACATTTGGATTTAATGCATTTCAAACATTTTTTATTTAACTTTCACGTGAAAAAAACATTTGAACATTTCATTTATGTGAGGACTGTATAATTAAACACAATGGCAATGTTCAGAGAGTACTGTGCATAATGTTACAGTATTTACAAGCTAACAAAAATATGACTTGTACATTTTCATCCAATCTGACTAGTTTATAATTTATAATAATAATAATGATGCTCAGTTTTGATTGACATTGTCATGATAATATTCATCTAAATACTGTATGTTTACTATGATTAAATGTTAACAATCTCCTTTGTATAATTCTCCACCACCTGCAACATATTGTTCAACAATACCTCTCTGAAAGTGCTAATCGAATCATAGGGTGCAGTTTTTGTTTTTGTTTTTTTGTGCTACAGTACATTGAACACAATAGTGCAGTCAGATCAGATCCTCTCTTGCCTTCAGTGCAGAGGATTACCATAGAAATATACGAGTTTGGGGAGTTTCTCCTAAAAGTTCATGAGCTGGAAATTGTAAAACCTTGTCGAAATCCACCATAGCATTCCACCAGGTTGCAAGGCAAGTGTAAAAAGCTGAATTCCCCAGCTGGGCCTTTCACTCAAGTCAGCGGAGAAGTAACATAAAAACATGCTGCGGGATAAAGTAGTCTAAGTGTCATAACTTCCGCCTGAGAAACCTAGAATCCAGGAGGAAAGTGAGTCTCATTGAACTAGTGAGGAAGAAGTAAAGATATATAGAGCCAATGTAAGTTCCCCTCTGAGAAAAAGTGGTGGTAAAAAATGAGCGGTTGACGCTGTCAAGCGTTTGTTGTACGAGGATGGGAAGATCCCTCGTCATAACAGTTGTCATGACAACCAGGAGTTTGGACTGTGGATTGCCAGGATAAACAATGCTTCACTTTGAATAGATACTTTTAAAAATGTCAGCGTGGAAGAACCATCAATAGCATACACTCCATGACAACAAAATTCATCACACCTGAAAAAGCTAAGGCTGGATTTACACTGCAAGTGGCCAATTTGGATTTAAATGGTAAGTCAATGCAAAGGTTTTCTGCATAATAATGTTAATAGTAAATAATAGTAATGCACCCCCACCAGTCTAAACACAACTTTCTGATTAATATTGCATTTGTGGAATGAGAATTAAGAAGCAAAATCCACCAGTTTTTATCCATCTCAGTAGGCAGCCATTTTGCTACTTGCTGTCATCTGAAAATTACATCACAGTTGCTCAGGGCTCAAGTAGCAACCAATCACAGCTTACCTGTTTTCTGAGTTTGGTCATGTGACGTTCGCAAGTTGAGCTGTGATTGGTCATTACCTGAGTCCTGAGCAACTGTAGTGTCATCTTCAGTTGTCACCAAGCGCAAGATGTCTACCAACTGAGATGAATAAAAACAGTGAGGGCGATACAAATTGTGACATAAGGGTCCTCATGGGTCAAAAAATAGCATGCGGATTTTCATGAAGCTGAAGAAATTACACGAGCCGGACAGGAAGTCGAGCGTCGGCATCAAGGTAGATCCGGTATATTTCAAAATAAAAGCGTTTGCAAACAAATTTTGGGGGGAGGGAAGCTAGCTAACTTACATAGCATGACATTAGTCGGACATTTAAGAGAAAAAAAACAAGCTCATAATAAATTAAACATGACAAAATAACTCTATTTAAACACAAAACGTACTTACTCATGGTAGAAGAGCCATGGTAGAAGTCCCAGAAATAATGTCCAAAAGCATATCGATTATGTGACAACAGGCAAGTGTGGCTATTGTTTACCAATAGGACTCTATATACACGGTTGTTATCGCGTGAACTCAACTCTCCAGTGTGAACCGCCGTGATCTTGTGGTCTGGCGGGTGCAGAATTCCAGGCACGGACAGCTCATGCATCGCACGCGGCATGAATTGCAGTCCGTTCGGCGGCCGTACAGAAAACGCACTGCGGCCGTTCCACAGTCAGTGTGAATTGGGTGTCATAGTTATGACAGTAACAAACAAACAAATCATATTGAGAACTTGTCGTTACAGTCGGGGTTTATTTTAAGTCGCAAATACATGACATAGTACTTGAAGGACTTTCAACCATTTTGGAATTTTAAAATAGTCATGTTAAAATGTAAGTAAAAATAGCAACAGCTGAACCTTAATTTGACATGGTTATTGACTCCGGTCCAAAACAAATTTTAGGCAAAAAAAAAAAAAGCTGTGAAGTTTCACATTTTCTGGCAGCCATATTGGATTTTCAAGATGGCTTGCACTCCATTATCACTACAACAAATACCAGAACAATTCTCACAACCAAAATCATAGGTTTAGACGCAAAGTTTGTGATTGTGTGTTACATAGAAATGTCATTATGTGGCATATTCAACATAGAGCAGGCTGTTTTGAAAATGTTGATGTAAAATGGAGTCGAGGGCCGGGAAAAATTATTATTAATTACTTATTTGAACCTCAACTGAGCCAATAAAAAAAACAATACAAACTATTTTGGCAACAGAAATGGCCAGAATGACATAACGCACCAGACTACTATATGTGAAGCAACTTCTTATACTGTACAGTTTGTTAACTTTTACTTGAGAACTGAGCATTGGTACTTTTGCCTCCTCTGCATTAGACTCATTGCCTTGGCAGAAGTTGGCGTTTTCTTCTTATTGTGTGTTTTATTGTGTAAGCTTCGCAGCACTGCCTAGCCTCTCTAATGAATAATTGATGCACGATAATATTTGCTAATCAGGCCCGCTCACTTGGATCCGGGTCGTTAGTGTTACTTTGATCTAATGATCTTCTCTCGCTCGTTGTCTTGTCGTGCAGTCACAACACCAAGACCACGTCATGGCTGGATCCTCGCCTGGCCAAGAAGGCGAAGCCCCCGGAAGAATGCAAGGAGGATGGTGAGTGCCACATTTTACAATCCTTCTATTTCTGCATCTGTGTGTATCAGAGTTGAGATGCCGGTTGTTTTGCGGGAAGTGTTTCATCTCACCGCTTCCTGCTGTTTTCCTACCTGCTTGTCGATTTAACGCAGTGGTACAAAACTTTTGTGTTTATACAGGTGTGAGTCTCCCGGGCGTGCTTTAAAACTCAAGTGTGATTTGTTTCCTTTTGTAAACTTGACAAAGATGACAAGTTAAGGTTATGAAAGCGATATTTGTGGCAGTAGCTTCACACAAATGCACGCACACACGATCGCACTAATTATGAAACTGCGATGATGATGACGGTGTATGACGTCAAATGCAAAAAAAAAGCACGTTTATCCCAATGATAAGTTTAGCCGTTTTTATTGTTGATATGGTGTTTAAATAGGAAGGCTGTG
The DNA here is from genome assembly GCF_051991255.1 of Vanacampus margaritifer. NCBI lineage: Eukaryota > Metazoa > Chordata > Actinopteri > Syngnathiformes > Syngnathidae > Vanacampus > Vanacampus margaritifer. Next base: position 2,566,419 of record NC_135437.1, read on the forward strand.
GGTAGTTTGAGACCGTAGGTCAATGCGACTTACTTTCTCATCGGATCTCCATGATTCACATAGGTCACATATTTTGGTTTCTAAATTGCATATTTCACCAAAAGATGTGTGACCAACAAGCCATCTTCCATATGAGCTGCTGCTACCCAAGTTGTAACTTGTCTGGTCATGCTTTAAACCAGGCTCCAGAGATTGTCTTGGGTTGGTGGTGTCCTTCTGGATGCAGCTCGTGAAACAGGCCAGGCTCCACGCTGAGAAAGTTCTTGAAGCTCTTCACTAATATAATGTCTAAACATTTGTTACAACTCTGTGCCTTTTGTGTGTTAATACTGTAGAGTGGAATAGTTGAGTTGAGAGTTGACCATTATCGTCATCCCAACGAGGTGATGACTCAATCACACGCCCTAATGTGTGCCACTATTTGCCTTGTTTTCAAAACAAAATCATCTGTTCACACCCTGATGTAGAATATTAACTAAAAGCCTTGAGCACATTAGCAACCTATGTGGCGCAATCCTGGTTGTTCTAGTTTGAGTTAAAGTCGGGGTGGGCGAAATGACAATATTAGATTGTTAGAAGAAATGCAGGGTACACGATCTGTCATTTCTGTGGAATCATCTGATCGCAACGTAAAGCATTTCAGCATAATTTGACCGTTGAGCTAATTTTAGGCCACTGACTGAAAAAACAGCCATGTAGCCTGCCCTGATTTCACACAGACACCCACCCACCCACTTGCGTTTTCCACTAAAGAACAAGTGTGAGGCATGGCACTTGATGGCAGAGGAGCAAGTTTGTTCAGAAATTCATCGTCCATAATATTAGTGTTTTGGCTTTTTTGACTAGACAGAAGCGTTCACCAAACTCACGCTGTATGACATTGGATCCGCTTTACGAGCTGCCATATGGAATCAGAATCCTGCCAATACTCGAAATCTCGTAATAAGGGTTTGAATCTCCCAAAATATTTTTGAATGACTGAAAAATCTTTGAAAAAGCTTTAAAAAAAAAACACAAAGAAAATAAAAAAAAAATTGTATGACTTTACAGTGTTTCACCCACAAATTTTCAAAGGTTCAAAACGAGGTTCAAAATAGGCATTTTGACATTGTTCTCCCTGGGCATTGATTTGTTTCCAGTTTTTGAAATCTGTAAACTCTGAACGTTTGGAAGCTTGATCAAGTGATACTATTTAAATAAGGAATAATCAGCACCAGTAGGTATGAGAAAATATGACCCATTTATTCCAAAATTTGAGTTACCTAAATTCAACTGCAAATATAAGTATGTACTGCATTTTAATAAATCAATATATATCTCTCTCTCCAACCCTCTCTCTCTCTCTCTCTCCCTCTCCCTCTCTCTCTCGACATGTTACTGTGAGTTTTCAAATTTATAATTTCAGTGAAACATGGGCGTCTGTCAGCTGGATGCAGTGCGCCGCACAGTGATACAAACAGAAAAATAGTGCCCGGCGATAATGGAGTCTGACTTTTTTTTAGTTTGCGATTTTGATGTCCAGTGATTAAGCTAACAGCAATATCTTTTGCCACATAAGCTGCTAAACAGCTCCGAACCCCACCATGCATCCGCGGTATAATTTTATCAACGATGGAGTGGCGGCTCGGCATAACGTAGCGAGTCTCGAGGTGATCAATTAAACGTTTAAAGCCGACATTACTAACGACTGACAGGGGCTGGTCATCAAGCACAATAAATTCAGCAATCAGCGAGGGAGCCGGAAAGTTGTTTATTCGCCTCGATGCTCTTCTCAAAATCCCAATGCTGTCGTTTGTGAAACTTTTTCAAATGCTTAATGAGGTTTGTTGTATATAAACTTCCCCCTTTCTTTTCCACCACGGAGAACTTGTGCATGATAAATGTTGCACTCCGCTGTAACGTCTTTTTCCGTTTTCAATAAAAAATACTCCCACACTGCCAACATTTTCTCTTCCTCCGTTAGCTATAAGCTAGTTAACGTGCATGCTTGTTTGATCCCGTAGGCTTTGCATGCTCGATGCAGACGCTTCTTCTTTTGGCTTTTCCCTTCAGGGGTCGCCACAGCGAATCAGTTGCCTCCATCTAATCCTGTCGTCTGCATCCTCTGCTCTCACACCAACTACCTTCATTTCCTCTTTAACTACATCCATAAACCTCCTCTTTGGTCTTCCTCTAGACCTCATGCCTGGCATTTGGAAACTCAGCATCCTTCTGCCAATATACTCACTATCTCTCCTCTGGACATGTCCAAATCATCTCAGTCTGGCCTCTCTGACTTTATCTCTAAAGCCTCCAACATGTGCTGTCCCTCTGATGTACTCATTCCTGATTCTATCCATCCTGGTCAATCCCAAAGAGAACCTCAGAATCTTCATCTCTGCCTCCTGTCTGTTCCTCAGTGTCACGGTCTGCAGACCAAACAACATTGCTGGTTTCACCACACTTTTATAAACATTTCCTTTTATTTTAGCTGAAACTCTACCACACATCACACCTGACCCTTTTTTCCACATATTTCAGCCTGCCTGCACACGCTTCTTCACTTCTTTTCCACACTCTCCATTGCCCTGGACTTTTGACCCTAAATACTTAAACTCCTCCACCTTCATGGTCTCTTCTCCCTGTAATCCCACTTTTCCACTTGGGTCCCTCACATTAACACACACATACTCCAATTTGCTACAGCCAACCTTCATTGCCCTCCTTTTTAGGGCAAACCTCCACCCCTCTAGCTTCTCCTCCACCTGTTCCCTGCTCTCACTGCAGATCACAATGTCATCTGCAAACATCATGTGCATGGAAATTCCCGTTTAACCTCATCGGTCATCCTGTCCATTACCATAGCGAACAATAAGGGGCTCAGAGCTGATCCCTGATGTAGTCCCACCTCCACTTTGAACTCCTCCGTCACACCCACAGCACACCTCACCACTGTCTTACAGTCCTCACACATGTCCTGCACCACTTGAATAAACTTCTCTGCCACTCCAGACTTCCTCATACAAAACCACAGTTCCTCTCTTGGCACCCTGTCGTAAGCTTTTTCCAGATCTACAAAGACAAAATGCAGCTCCTTCTGACCGTCTCTGTACTTATCTATCTACATCCTCAAAGCAAATACTGCATCTGTGGTACTCTTTTTTGTGTGTGTGTGTGTGTGGGGGAGGGGGGGCATGAAACCATACTGCTGCTCACAAATATTCAACTCTGCCCTCAGTCTAGCTTCAACTACTCTTACCCATAGCTTCATTGTGTGGCTCATCAGCTTTATTCCTCTGCACGTCTCCCTTGTTCTTAAAAATGGGCACCAGCTCACTTCTCCATTTCTCAGGCATCTTACCACTATCTAAGATTCTGTTGAACAACCCAGTCAGAAATTCTACTGCTACCTATCCTAGACACTTCCATACCTCCACAGGTATATCATCAAGACCAAGTGCCTTTCCGCTCTTCATCCTCTTCAATGCCCTTCTCACTTGCTTTCATCCTTATTCATCTTTGCTACTTCCTGGTCCACAACAGTCACCACTTATACTCTTCGTTCTCTCTCTCATTCTCCTCATTCATCAACTCTTCAAAGTACTCTTTCCATCTTCCCATCACACTACTGGCATCTGTCAACACCCTTCCATCCCTATCCTTTATTACCCTAACCTGCTGCATGTCCTTCCCATCTCTGTCTTTTTGCCTTGCCAACCTGTATAGATAAGTCTCTCCCTCCTTACTGTCCAACCTAGCATACAAGTCATCGTAAGCCCCTTGTTTGGCCTTTGCCACTTTTACTTTCACCTTACGCTGCATTTCCATGTACTCCTGTCTACTTTCTTCAGTCCTCTCAGTGTCCCACTTCTTCTTAGCTAACCTCTTGCTTTGGATCCACTTCTGCACCTCTTCATTCCACCACCAAGTCTCCTTATCTCATTTCCTTACAGATGACACCAAGGACTGTCCTACCTATCTCCCTGATCACATTTGCTGTAGTTGCACGGCCGAAGCTAGCAGCCAAGAGTCGACAGGGTCCAGGATACGCTACAACGGAGTACATCCATGCGTTCGGAAACAAGAAGGGGACAAAGCTTGTTCCAGCGCCCGTTTTTGCTTCACCAGCTGGCCGCCGCATTTACGCTGCTATCAACACCGGTATGAGTTTTTATATCCCGCGCCTGTAAAGAGGTTGCGGTTGCTTTTAGGAATAATGACTACCGCCGCCGATGGTACAGAGGGAAATTAATTCTCGCGCATGCGCTGAAGGTACGTAATAGTCGGTGTCGGTGCGGTGTGTATTTATATCATTTTTCTACGCAACGTGCCACATGGGGTAGGCGTTTGTCACATTAGGCCGACGTCGGATTGGTGTATCTAGGCTTTTAGACCCACTCAGCTCAGAAAACAGAAAAGATGATTGGACTGACACACACCACCACCACCACCACCACCACGTGCCTTCAAGTTTGTTTGTTACGAGTATTCGCAGACTTTTGGTAATGTTCTTCCATGGTCCTGTGAGCGGCGCTGATGTGTAATTGAATGGGACTATGAATTACAGTTTCAAAATAACATTGGAAAACATTTTCAGTCTTTCAACATTAAAGTTATAAGTTTTAAAAATGATCACCATTTACAGGTTTTAACACGGGAAACAAATAATTGCACAGGGAGAACAATGCCAAAAAGCCTTTTTGAAACTCAGCTTGTGACCGTTTTAAACCTGTGAAAATTTGTGGGTGAAACACTGCAAAGTCATACTTTAAAATTTGTGTCTTTTCTTAGCATTTTTTATTATTACTTTAAAGCTTTTTCAGAGATTTTTCAGTCATTTAAAAATATTTTGGGGGATTCAAAAACAATTTTTCAGTCATACAAAAATGTTTTTGGAGATTCAAACCCTCATTACGAGGTTTCGAGTATTGGCAGGATTCTGATTCCATACCGCCAAGTCATAAGTTGTTTTTTCCCCAAATACCGCCATTCCTCGCATGTATGCAAATTGTGCTGCAAAAAAAACCCAAATGTGCATTTTTTTTGTTTTGTTTTTTACAAGCGACCTGTAGCGTTTGTAAAATTATCAGGTCAAGCGGCGAACTAACACGTAATGCCAATTTGCAAAAGTTACCCATCCATGCCAGAGTCTGCGTTGCATTCAAGGCCCCTTCAGACCATCGAAAACTACATAACCCGCGATGCACTCACAAGGGTTGTTAACTTGTTACAATATTGACCTTTATTTATAAAAGGTGCTTTTTACTTTTCTACCATCAGCAGTTTGTTTTAACTTTGTGGTTACAGTACATGCTCCTCTCTACTCTCTCTCTCTTTTTTTTAAAACATGACTTTATACCAGCCAAGTTCTGCGCACTTTAAGACATTCACTGTTTTGAATACATTGCACTACTTGAAAACAGAACTCTGACTTTTGTTATTGTTTTGCTGCTTTATAATTAATATTTTTCTTTACAAAAGGTAGTTTTTATTAGTGTTCATTTTCACAATTTAATAAATGTAGCCTTACTAGCCTAGTATTTATTCAATACTACTCTAATTTAATATATATTTCATATTAATCAAAAGAAATCGTGATCAAATCGAAATTGTGAATTTGTAATTAAAAAAATCGTGATATTCAATTTTTGCAAGATCGCCCACCCCTAAGTTAAAGCACGGCAAGAAGACGTCGTCAAAGAAGTGGGTCCTCCTCCAAACCAGGCCCAGTTGGTCAATGCAGAAATCTCCATAGCAACAACTCTGAGGTAGTGGCCTGCTTCAGATTTTGTCCCAGTCAGTTTATGCAAAATATGTGCGGCAGCATCCAATTTGGTCATTGATACCTAAATTTCTCTCTAAGCTGGGAAGGTGGGAGCAAAAAAGAGAGAAGGGGCACAGGCCAATGTAATTCAGCCAAAAGCAAGAAAAATAATGTAAAAATAAGTCTTAAAACGACATTTAAATGTTTATGCAGAGTAGGGCTGCCACAAACGATTATTTTGCTAGTCGACTAATCACCAACAGTAGTTGCGATTAGTCGACTAATCGGAACATATCATCGCTGTCCTGTGAAAAACATTTTTGTCCATTTTTTTTTTTTTTTACATTTTGGGGATGTCTGCATTCAGTTTAATCTCATAAATGTAAAAATGTAAAAAATTACAAAGTTTGACATAAGTGCTTTTCACAGGACAGCGACAATATGTAAATAGCAGCATATTGCACCAAAAGGAGGCTGTTCGTTTTAAAAGCATCATTAGTTTACATTTTTAATTATTTAAAAGTATGTACAAATTAATAATGAAGTTAAATTAAGATTATAGTACATTGAATTTTGATTAGATTTTGCAGCTTGTACCATAATTTCTGACATGTTTACAAATTGATTGTGATACTGTGGCTTTAGATTATTATTATTTATTCTGTAAATATTTCGTGTATTTTAAAATTGAACTAAAAAAACTATATTTCACTTCTTGGGGACTAAGCCTTTTTAATGTAGGTCTAGAACAGGGGTGGGCAAACTTTTTGACTTGTGGGCCACAATGGGTTTGAAATTTTGACAGATGGGCTGGACCAGGAGCATTTGGACCTCATAGCACAGTAAAAACACACAGATAAATGTACAACCCAATTTACTTATAGTGTGCACTTAGGACTGCGTTTTTCAAATGTGCAAAATCCACATATTTAAAACAGCTTTTCCAATAGCTTCATTTTTATTGTTTTAGCTCAACTTTTGCTGTGTTTTTATGCTTTGTAAAGTGACCTTGGGTGTTCTGAAAGGTGCTGTTTTTAAATGAAATGTATTATTATTATTATTATGATTATTATAAAATAGCCCTAATCCAGGTAGTACGTTTGCCTCAATGAATATGCAAGATGCGGCATTTACACACTATTTGGCAAAGTGGGAGGAGAAATGTAAATAGATTATAATAGCACATACACTGTGATCTGTCAAACCTGGTGACTGCATCTATTATTAATAGATTTCAATTCAAGGCGTAAAGTTAAAGAATTTATTTCCATTGGCCCACCCATTTTTAACCCGGGCCCACAGTACGTGTGACACATGCGGCTGCATGATAGCCGCTGCTGCCTGTCACGCGCTGAGGACAAAGCTCGTACATCCAATCCGTCTGTGACCACTTTTCCATCTCCGTGGGGGACGCATAGCACATGGTGTTTGTGCAGCAGCTCAAAAAGAAGCCAAAAGCCAACGAGGAAATGCTCATAGAAGTGCTCGACGCACGCCAATATCGATGTATTCACCAATATCAACAGTCTCCTGCATGCGCGCTCCTCACCTCACCCATGACAACATGTAGAAAGACTATCTTCAGCTGTCAAAAGGATCAAAACACGCAAAAGTGCCACAATGTTGACTGATAGACTGAACTCTTTGTCCCTGCTTTCTTTCAAAAAAGAATTGACCGATTCTCTGGACTATCAGGACATTATTGCTGTGTTCAACACAAAACCGTGCCGTCTCCTGCTGTAAATGTCCAAATCCAGGAAGAATTGTATTTTATGAATCAGTTATCTTGAGTTAAGCTTACTGTCATTCTCCCGTTTATTTTAATAAATTGCAAACGTTGTTATGAATGTGCCCTGCGTATCTTTCTGTCCCCTTTCTGTGCGTAAACGAGCTTATCAGTGAGACCCCGACCCAGTGATCATATTTTCCGGGTGTGTAGAAGTTACACAGCAGTGACTCATCTGATTTCACTACCTTCTAGACTCTAGAAGGTAGTGAAATCAGATGAGTAAAATTTGGAAAATATCCATCCATTCATCTAACTATTGATCTACACAAACAAAATGTGGTATGCACCTGAAATGAAAAAATAAAAATAAATAAATCCTTAAAGATTAGGAGGAACTTTTTTTAAGCAGTGCTGCATATTGTAACTAACTATTTTGTGCTTTATTGTAATGTGTTGCCGTTGAGGGCTTGTGGCAAAGCTGTCAAGTTTTGATGAGTCTTGCTTTGTCCGAGTTCATAAACGCAACACTGTGCATGGCCGCGACTCGTCAGTCAAAAGAGAGAAAAAGACCTCCGTGAGGGAGCACCTTCGATGTCAACGCATTCGGTGGAAAACTGTTTTGGTTATTAATAAACGCGAGTTCGCTGACTTAAAGTGTGCCGAGATGTTAGTGGCAGTTTTATTGTGCATTGCTTACCATAAATAGACCCTATCGCATTTTTAATGATGAGGTCTTACCTTTTTAGAAAGAAGAAAGCAATCTGTGGGTCTCGTTTCATCCTCGTAGGTTTTTCCACCTACTCCAATATTAACGTTGCTCCAATATTGATCCACGTCCTCCTGCGACGTTTGTGTGACTTCAGTTTTGCCCTTTTTTCACACTAGACAGTGTTAATCCTTTCCTGTTCGGTATTCTGACCGTGATCGGGGGACGCAGAGGAGATTTTTACCTCGGTCAGAGTCACCTCAGTGGACAACTCCCGTTGCATGTCGCCAAACTTTTGGCCCGATGGTCGAACAAAAGGAGCAACTAGGAGATGCAGGATCGCACTGCAGTATTGGTTTATTATTATTTTGACACACTTTTATATTTGCTGTGCCAGACGCTTGTCTTTTGCCATGGACTTGTATAAACACTCCCAAACACTTTTGCCTTCCCCGCGCTTCCAGGGAGCGAGAGTGAGAGCGTGCACGCGCCTGACAGGGAGAAACCATAAAGTTTCGGTCCTGAAACCCCGATCATTATTTCACTTTACAGGAAAATAGGCCACAGAAGTGCCTCTGGTCCATTATACAATTCTTAAAACGTGTGTGTGTTAAAAATATGGTTATTTTAACACTCCAATTTGCATCAATATTGCAACATGCACTTTTAAATAAAGCCTCGGTAAACCTTACAAATATGTTAGCGTGCCAAACAGAACATCATGTTACACACACCGTGCTAACACACACGATGCTAATGCTAACTTCCAGACATGACTATATAAACTATGCCAGAAATATTAGGCATCAGCCACAACATGCTTCCTTTTTAAATGCTGTTTTATCACTGCCGTGGTGCCATGAAAGGGAGGTTTACCTTGTAGTGAGATGTGCCTGAAGTTTCAGGTTCTGTTGCTAACACGGGTTAGCTATGACACACTACCCATAATGCTTTTCTTTCCATCGCATATGACCTAGAAGACCGCTACTGCGCATGTGCGTCATAGACATGCCATCCAGCCCCAGGAGAAGTGCTAGACGAGGCAGTTTTCGACAAAAACAGAGTGCCAAATAAATGAAAACATAATTAAACGACTCGTCGACTATTAATATTAATTGTTGACGTTTTTGTTTGTCAACGTTAACTAGTCGACTTATCTTGGCAGCACTAAAAGTGGCTCTGATTCCTATGGTAGGGCATTCCAGAGCACTGGAGCCTGAATCGAAAACACTCTTGAACCTGCAGAATTCTCTTTGGCTTTTGGGATCACCAAAAGACCAGTGCATTGTGAACAGAGGTTTCGGGTATGAACGTCCGATACAATTAAATCAACAAGATGGGAAGGCGCTGTGCTTTGTAATATTCTATATGTAAGTAACTAAATCTGGGCGGCATGGTGGCTGACTGGTTAGCACGTCCGCCTCCCAGTGCAGAGGACGTGAGATCGAGTCCAAGCTTCGGCCTTCCTGGGTGGAGTTTGCATGTTCTCCCCCTGCTTGCGTGAGTTTTCTCCGGGTGCTTCGGTTTCCTCCCACATTCCAAAGACATGCAGGTCAGGTTAATTGAACACTCTAAATTTTCCTAAGGTGTGATTGTGAGTGTGGATGGTTGTTTGTCTCTGTGTGCCCTGTATTGGCTGGCAACCAGTTCAGGGTGTACCTCGCCTACTGCCCGAAGCCAGTTTGGATAGGCTCCAGGACTAAGCAGTTAAGAAAATGGATGGATGGTACAAAACCTTGAAATCGCACCTCAAGTGGACCGGAAGACATTTAAGTTGGCTAGTCGGGGAAATATGATTGAACTTTCTCATCCTTTTCAGAAGTCTAGCTGCTGCACTTTGTACTAACTGCAGACTTTTAATACTAGGAAGACCAGAGAGCAATACTTTATAGTAGTCGAGGCGAGATGTAACAAACGCATAAATTACAATCTCTGCGTCACTAGCAGATGGAATACGACAATTTTTTTTGCGACATTGTAAAGGTGGAAAAAAATCCGTTTGAATAATATTTTTAAAGTACATTTGATAAGAGAGAGTTGATTTGAATATAATACCGACATTTTTTTACTGAGTCACTTTCAGTAGAGTAGTACATCTATCGTGGCTCTGAGTGGTGTTCATAAATCGGTCCCGACTAACAATCAACATCACGGTTTTATTGGGGTTAAAGAGCAAGAAATTTAACGACATCCATTGCTTAATCTTGTCAAGGCATGCCTCCAAATTACAGCAGTTGTGCGGATTTGTTATTTCTAAAGGCAGATATAACAGAGATAACAGTGAAAGCTAATGTTATATATTTATAACATCACCAAGCGGAAGCATATAGATGCTAAACAAGAGAGAGTTATTTATATTTAATTATAATTAAATAATTTTTAGAAATAACAAGATCACTCACTGTTGTCAAGCCATAGTAGCAAGATAGCAGCAGGCAAGCCTACATCACCACTGTTGTCGTGGATTATGAAGTGAATCTCCACAGACTTAATCAGTTCCTTCTGCGCATCTCAATTGCCCCGCCACCCCAACACACAGACCTCCCCAAACTATTCTCCTCCTCTTCCCCCCTTCATTTTTTGTTATTCCCTCATCCCTGCCCGGTAAAGAGCCAAAGTGTGCCCAGAATTCCAAGTACGGTGCTGGACTCTACGCAAACAGTCTTACTTCAGCTAGACACACAGCACAGACTGCCGTCATGGCTGACATTCTTCATCTCTTAGCTCAACTGAGGTAAAGATTACGTCACCAGCAAAAATCTAATTGGCGATCACTTCCTTTTTTTTTCTTTTTCTTTTGTCCAGGGCCAGTGATCACAAATGTATTTGTGTCTCTGTTAACGGATTTTTAAATCAGCGCTGGCCTTGCCTTTGACTGACACAATAGTGCAGCTTGTTGTTTTTTCATTTGCTTCATTCAGCGGATCTTTCAGGGATGAAGGAAAATAAAAAAAACTCTAGCACACCTCCAATCTGTAATCTAACATAAGTGAGTTCAATTAAAAGCTTTTTTTTAGGCTTAACCACCCCATTTCCCAATGACTGCTAGGACCTAGGAAATCAATGGTGACACTCGACCGAGATTATTGATGGACAGTAACCAGTGGTCAGCCATGTATTTGGTACTTTGGCCTTCAGTGACCTGACTGAATGTACCTCTTACCACTACCACTATCATTGTGCAATTTTAGAAACCGGGGGGCCATAAATGCTTGTGGCCCCTCAGAAAGTCAACCAGACACCCCCCCCCCCCCAAAAGCACCAGAATGACTTCCAGGGTTTTAAATGAAGAGTAATAAGTACATAAAGAGTACAGAAAAGAGAACTAAGTCTGAAAATTAAGCATTTCGACTGATGTAGCCAGACTCATTTCCGTCTGGCATTCCAGAGCACGGGAGCCCAAATAAATAATGCACTAGAACCTGCTGACTTCATTTTAGCGCTCAAAGTTACCAAATTTACAACACATTGTAATAAGGGTGTTAGAAAAAATCGATTCGGCAATACATCGCGATGTTACGGCGTGCAATTCTCGAATCGATTCAATATGCAGCCGAATCGATTTTAATTTATCTATTTTTTTAAACCTTAATTTTTTATGGAAATATTCAACAAAACGTCGTTTAGGATACACACATTAAGCATGGAAGAATGTTATATTAATGGAACATTAAGCCTTAATATTTTATTTCAGTGCTGTTCAAACATGAAACAGACTGCAACCTGTTTGTTAAATGCAGTGGCTCAGTTATAAGCCTGAATTTTCAGATAAATAGATACATTTTCATACAAATCTTACAGTGTACATGTACAAGTTTACTGATTAGTATTTTCTAAATTTGAGGGTTTTTTTTTAAATCGCAATAGTCAATTTATAGATTCGTATCGGGATTAATCGGCATCGAATCGTGACCTATGAATTGTGATACCAATCGAATCGCCTGGTACTAGGATATTCACACCCCTACACTGTAAGCATTAGTTTGTGATATAACATTAGGTGCCACCAGCAGGATAAATTAGGAATGTGTTAAGCTATGTAATATCTCATAAATCAATTCACATCTCCGATGGACAGGACCCAATGCAAGTAATAAATTAATACAGGTTTATGGAACAGATGCTATGATGCTTCGAGTTATGAGTGACCCGATTTATGCGTATTTTGAGTTATGAGTTGTCATTTGGCCAATTTGTTTTGTTTGTTATTTGCTTTGACTTGTGAACGCAATTGTGAAGTATGAGCTCAGTATGGTGTTTTGAACTCAACTCACTTCCCAATAATCAGCTCTTCGGCAATTAGTAAACGATTCCTCAAAAAAGAGACTTCAAGCAATTTAATGCCACTCCCAGTTGTCGTAAACTGTCAAATGTAAAACTAGGAGAATTACAGGTTGTGTATTCAAAATACAAGGTAAAGGTCACTACAACAGCAAAGCTTAGGCCTTTAGTCCACTGAAACACCTAATTGGTAATGTAATAGTAATTGTAATAATTATGCTATCACCTAATTACACTCCTTAAGTAACTGATATTTTAACACAAACAGTGCACATTTAGACACTTAATATAACAGTTCCTTGTCATATCTTCTTTATCCTCTGCAAGGAGTATGACGAGCTGAGATAGTTGAGACTCCATGTACAATATATCCATCTGTATGCTTTATAATGCCCCAGTCCCAGGTGGGCAAGGCGGAAAGCATAAAAATGACCTTTCATTGAAAGTAAAGTGTGACAAAAAATATTTATGTAATTCTGTTTACTGAGGTCATATTTTTTACAAAGTTGGGGAGACCAGGGACAATGGTAAAAGTTTTTACATGAGTGTCTCTAACTTTGAGCTCTTTTGACCTCGGGTGTTCAAATTGCTATGCAAACTAGCTTCAAGTGTCCACTAATAAAAGGCTTGGAAAATGCCTGTGCAACACGAACATAAAATGCATGATGTAATGTCAAATACAAGGATACAAGAATTTGCCCCATGGTCCATGATGTAGCATACCTTCAGGTGAAATGTAACATTGAATAAATATTAATGATAATGACTTTAGACAAGCTTTTTGTTCAATGCATTTAAACAAAAGGTCACTGAACAAATTAAACTCGTATCCATCCATCTTGGAATTCAGGTGTTGTTCAGTGCTTCCTGGTTCCGACCACCCACAACAGACTGGAACTATCAATCTATGCCTGGCTGACCATGCGAAGTCTGCTGAGTAGCCTACTCCTGTAGTCTGGCTCTGTGTAGTATTTGGGGAAGGGAGGGTCGCAAATGCCCAAAAAGCAAACAAACATTTATGAAGCTCCTGGATGAGAGCACATCCTCTGGAGCGAGTGCCTTCCAGCAGTACTGTAGAAGCCAGGAAACATTATTTTTATCAGGGAAAACAGCCGCTTGGACGGAAAAAGCATGCGCGGCAGCAATAATCCAGCACCCCTGCTCAGGCTCATCTGCATATTGTTCCCCATTCCACGATGGCTGGCCTTTTACTTTGTGCAACAGTGCATTTCAGCTCACGTTCAGCAGCAATCATGCTTACAGTCATTAAAAATGCATGGAACTTATTTTCATGTCATGTCAAACCAAGCCTTTTTTTTTTCTTTTACAAGAAAACCCCCTGTAAAACACAGGATGTTACGGAAGAGGATTAGGGCCAGTAAAGAGAGAAAAAAGGCTGGCAGGATTCTGAATTCTCAATGACTTTAAAGTCAGAATTCTAAGAATAAAGTCAGAATTCTGGCTTTCAAGTGAGAATTCTGTCTTGGAAGTCAGAATAAAGTCTGAGAATAAAGCCAGCCTTTTTTATTTCTCTTCACTGGCCCTAATCCTCTTCCGTAGGATGTAATATACAGCACAGCAAAACAGTCATTTTATTGTTAAATGTAGTGGTGCCTTGAGATAAAGAGACCTCGACTAGCGAGTTTTTTTTTTTTAGACTAAGTCATATATTCATATTAAGAGAGATAGCTTTTATGTCAGTCAAACTAAATGAAACTATTTATTTAGCACTTTCCATACGAAAATAAATGTGCGTTTTAAGGCTGCTTGATTATGGAAAAACTAATAATCACGATTATTTTGGCAATAATTGAAACCACGATTATTCCAAAGATTTTTTATTTTTTTGGGTACAAAACAAGAAAATGTTTAAGCATTTAAAGATATTAAGACCAATTAAAAAAAATAGAAACACTATAATTTTGTAAGTTCCTTTTGGTCCAAACAGAATTTATAATAATATACATTTATAATGTATATTTATAATAATATACTGTATATTTATGTATTTATTTATGTTGGCACAACCTTGAAGTGGAGTGCAGCATGTGCACTGTGCAGTAGGACGATCATTTATTTTTTGGTACAAAACAAGAAAATGTTTAAACGTAAAATATATATATATATATATATATATATATATATATATATATATATATATATATATATATATATATAAAATATAATTCTTTTAAACACTATAATTATGCAAGTTCATTTTGGATGAACCAAAATTTATTTTATTTTATTATTTTTTTAATTTAAAACAGGTGCGAATGTATAAGTTAAAACAACTCAAAAATTAGCACTAAAAATATTTTCTTTTTCTTTTTTTTTACAATTATGCTGTTTTTGTAATTGTGGAGTGTAATAATTAAAATTGTAATTGAATTTCGATTAATTGCACAGCACTACACAATGTAATTCCAGATGTAGTGCTTAATCTCCTGTCACCTTATCTGATAATGTCATGGGTGGGAGGGGTGGTCATTATATATATTAGCCTCCCTTTTAGGTGACAGTGGGGCAGAAGTCTAGAAGGACATGCTTATTTTTGGACACATTATCCGAAATAGGGAGATAAGAAAAGATTTGTTTAATTTCAGTTGGTCAGCAGGCATTTTAGAGATCCAACTGTTTGTGTACAAGTAATTAAAAAGTAAATTTTCCAGTCCTTAATGGTTTTGCCTTGTTTTGAATGATTAACCTCCGTGTGAATAACTGTGGTGTTGGCGCACTTACATTTTAAAAACCATGCGACATCCCTACTGTGCACTGAGTGACGATGTAAAGTCAACCCGCTCCTTGTTTTGGCTCACATTATTGTGCATGAAGTATGGGCCAATAAAATATAGATGCAGACAAGGAGAGTGAATAAAACAATGCATGAACAGCTTGACGGTGCGCTTTGCAAACTACTCGTTTGCCTTGAAGGCTCCACCAGTGGCAAAGACAAAAAAAATCACTCTTGGAAGTTGTCACTGCTCCCTTTATGTCACGGATTTGTTTTGGTTCTAGTGTCTTTTTTTTTTTCAGTGTCACACTGTAACCTCATCCCCAATTCCCTTTTCCCAGATCTCCCGTGCTGTGTTCAGGGGGATTTGAGGAGACAATTGTTTGCATTTATGTGTTTGAGCTGAAGTGTAACACGCGTGTTGTGTGCCTGCCACACGTGCATATATTTTTATACATCAAATATATGTTTGTATGATGTGACAGACTGGTGCAGTTCAAAGGCTCGTCAAGACTTTCCTTCTGTCAGGTGACACGGGCTCATATCTTCTTTCAGTGTTTCAAACGACAGCGTGCTTGTTGCTGCGACTTCTGCCTTTGATAAAGCCTTCAATCCTTGCACCACTGTCAATATAAATTCACGTCCCGGAATAGCGACGTCGAGCACCACGTCAATGCCCTGTCGGTGACTAAATCAGGGGAAGGAAAGGAGGAAAAGTGGCAAATGATCAGCTTTAAGTCGTTCAAGGAGGGAAGACTCTCACTGGCCTCAGCAACAACAATATGTTGGTACAGCAATATAGTAGTTCATTGTTGGCACGGTTTCTATAATGTAGTTAGTATTTTGTTTTATTTATTTATTTATTTATTTTTTACACAGCCTCGTGAGGATAAGCGGTTTGGATAATGGATGGATGGATGGATAGTTCTTAAGTGTGTGTGTGTGTGTGTGTGTGTGTGTGTGTGTTTGGGGGGGTCTTGTTTTTGTTACATAGTGAGGCCAACATATCAGGATTTCACAGGGTTGTGGGGCCCACCCGTCCATGTGGGGCCATTTTATTGGGCCCCACAAGTTTAGACCTCTCTTTGACGGTCCAGACTTGGTTTTAGAGTTTAGGTTTGAATTGATTGATTGAAAATATTTTTTGATGGTTGGGGTTTGGGGAAGAGGCTAAGAAATGCATTATGTCAATGAGATGGCCCCACAAAGATAGTAAATGAGGGTGGAGGGTGGTGGGGGCAATGGACATGCTCATGGGGATGTTGGGTTTTCTTTTTATTGTACTTTGGATGTATTCATTTCTCTCAAACATTGTTCACAATGTATACATTGTTCACAATGTATACATTGTTCACAATGTTTGAGAGAAATGAATATATATACATACATACACATATATATTGCATGACTTCAATTATTAACTCACGATTAATCGCAAAAATCACACATCTCAATTTATATCTAAATTTATAATAAAGTGTACAATATTTTTTCCTTTTTTCATACTCTTGTTAACAAAACTAGGAAGAAATTTTAATCTAATTGAAATATGGTTTCAGCAGAGCGTGTCAGTGAGTGTTTTTGGAGCAATACAAGTACAATACCTCCCAGATTGAGGCAAAAGTATCTTAAGTATGCTGTGGAAGGATATATTCATAATATTAAAATACTGTATGTAGGAAAGTGGACTTCACAACTATCGAGGCTAAAGCATGCAGGTCTCAAGATAAGTCTGAAGCAAACAACAACGGCATGTCTCAGCGTGTAAATTGTAATCCCGCAAAATAATCCCCATTTTTAATAAATGTACCTGTAAAATGTTTTTTTTTCTCTGCTGTCTGTAACAGAACAGTTGTTTACTCTGGGGTAACACAAAATGATACGTGAAGATGAAAGCAAAAGTTTAAAGTGCGTGTTGCGATGCTATGTTCACTTAATGTAAATCGATAAAGCAACATCTAAGATTTCCCAGTATGATACTCAGCGTAAACTACCTATACACTCTTAAAAAAAAAGTTGTTGAACCAATTTAAGATTACAAATTAATTTGTTGACCAAATTAAAAAAAAAAACACTTCAATTGGTAACACACGACCAAATTAAGTTAGTCCAAAGTGAATATATTAAGTTTAATTATGAGTTCATTAAAGGTGCATTGTGCCCTTAAAAAAGGTAATATTAAAGCCTTTTCTACATAATGCTTGCTCCACCAATGCCCAGATGAGTATGAAGACCCCTGACTGTTTTACTCTGACTGCACCTATCAACTTTTATCTTCCCTTTATAGCGGACCCTGCACACTCCACAATTTCTTTCGGGAAGGGAGGGGCAAAATTTTCTCTTACCTCAGATGAAGTCATGTCATCGTTTGTCAGTTGTGGCTGTCGCTTTAAGATTGTGCACGTACTCGCATGTGGGCCATCAACAAGCCTGACACAAGCCGCGTTTCCACCGCGGGAACTTTGGGGTAAATTTACGGGGCAAGCCCCGTATGTGCGCGTCTCCACTGCAGGAGCCTTCCCAACCGGGCCACATTTACAGGAATTTACAGGGACGAGCGGTGGTCCTACTCGAGGGTAGGTACTCCGCCAGCACGATAAACTCCCGATCGGGCTCTAATGCTGATTGGCTAAAAATTATTTAGTATAAATATTTATCTTACCTTCATGCGCGACGATGATGCATTCTCGGCTTGACTTTCTTCCACCAAAACAATTCTCGTAATAATCCTTTGCCTATTTTCGTTCCACTCTACTGTTAGCCTTCTCAAATTCTTCATCTAGACGCCGTCTCCTCTCACTCAAACCACGCCAAGTACATAAAAAAAGCAGGAAAAAAACGGCAACCGCCACAAGTTTTTCTCTTTCCTCGTTGTTCTGATTTTTGTTGCGGGGTGCTCGGGTGACATCACGGGAGAAACCCGTCGCACAGCATTTATGCATTGATCGAAACTCGTGACGTCGCGAAATGGGTCGTACTCCGCAGTGAAGACACAGCCACAAGCAGGCCGGCTGAGAGGACGGTTCCTGTGAAAGTACCTACCCCTCTCCCCATACCCGAGCGTCCTGCGGTGGAAACGCGGCTACAGATGCTGCAGTTACACTTAGGCCAGAGGTGGCAGTTGCAAGTAAAAAAAAAGTGACAAACTGCACAACGATCCTTTAAACTTAATACTTTGGATTTGAGTCACTTTGAATTAACTTAATTTAGGTGAGTATATTAAGTTACATTTAGAATATTTTCTTATTTAATTGTTGTATTTGTACCCATTTAGATCTTGCTGAGTTTACAGTAGATTGTTGGGTAAGAAAAATAACATTGAAATGGAGTAAATTACTTTATTGTGCTGTTTTCTTACTGTACTTATGCTACCTACTGTAGACAGACAGACAGACAGGCAACAGAATGTTATTGTATTTTTGGTCACATGGGATGGGATTGAATGTGATCCTGGTTGCTTGTTAGTGGAGATGATTGTGCGAAAGGGGAGACAAGGAATCACAAGTGCCCACTTAATTCGAGAGAGACGCAAATATGCAGCATTAGAAACGCCCCCGAAGACACACTACCACTTGTACGAAAGGCAAACTTACAAAGAGTGATCCCCCCCACCCCCCTGCGTCCCCCATAAACACACGCAGTAGACACACACACACACGCGCAGGCACGTTGTGTATTTCAGCAGGAAATAAAGACAAGACCGAGCACTCAGTTTGGAGACTAGGGGTTGCCATGGAAACTGTCTCCCGCTCATTTTTTTTGGGGGGGGGGGTGGCGCAAGCGGCAAACAGGCAGATGTTTAAAGGTGGCTAGTGGACAGGATGGGCGGGAATTTAAGGCGGGTCAGAGTCAGATCGTGTCTGACTCTTACAGTATGCCTGCGGGATGAGAAAGGTTGTGTGAGGTTGACAGCCATGCACACATTGTGACTGAGCATACACAGGCACATGCACACGCAAAGACTAATATCAAGATCACAAATCTGTCTGTAATTACATTACAGCATGAGGGGATGAAGCCACAGTAATTGTAAAAATAATAACGTTGGGGAATTGGGAGTGTCTGTCTGTGAGTGTGTGTGTGTGTGTGTGTGTGTGTGTGTGTGTGTGTGTGTGTGTGCGTGTGCGCGCGCGCGCGCGCGTGTCTGTGTGTGTGCGCACGCGTGTCTGTGTGTGTGCGCGTGTCTGTGTGTGTGCGTGCGCGCGTCTCTGTGTGTGTGCGCACGCGTGTCTGTGTGTGTGCGCGTGTCTGTGTGTGTGCGTGCGTGCGCGCGCTACATTGTGGAGCCCATACATGCATGTTTTTCCAGGTTTAACAACCATTTTGAGGACCAATTTGAAATTGTAGGGACAATTTGGTGGATAGGGGTAATCGAGGACTGCGGTTAAGAACCACTGGCCTAAAATATTAATTTTAATCTTAACTCTTTTACTGCCAGTTCTGCAAAAACCTACGGAGGAGCGCCAAAGACGTTAAAAGACGTCCACCCATTTTTTTTTTTTTTGGAAACAGGTAGAGGGAACCCTTCCGCATCTGTGGTGAAAGTTTCCAGCAAGTCTGTTGTGCCTAATGACTATTTTTGGCCCCTAGAAGGCAGCGATGACTCTCTTTTGACAAGATTGGGTGGGCGTCAGTAGAAGACGTGAGGCGGGGCTAGAGTGTTGAGGGGACATTGGCTGAAGAAGCCATAATGGTGGTCGCTTGCAAGCAGCTCACGGTCGAGCCGTTTTTTTCAAAGACATCGACCAACGATAAAGAGCACATTGATTACGACGATGATCATCATCGATGATGATGATGGTGACTCCGAGGTTGACGCCGAAGTTGGAAGCGCTGACGCGGCGGCTATGACAACGTTATAAAGGTTCACGGGCGAGCGATGCTGACACCGGAAAACACGGAGCACAACGCTCAGGCGGACGTTCAATCGGACGACGAGGAGTGCCCCGAGTCCAATGCATATTCATCGGAGGAGTGTGTACAGTCTGCTACTTGCTATTTATTCCCCGGAAAAAAAGGCCGTCAAGAAAGTGTAACGTCTGCACGCGAAACGGACAAAGCGAAAGTGAAACTAATCTGTTGTGCGAATCCTGGTCCCTCTCCTTGCACGCAGGAGAGCGTTATAAAAATAAAAACTGTATTTGAAACATCCACATAATTGTAAGTAGTACCACAGTTGCACACATTTGTAAATAGTTTGCCAAATTGTTTTGTCAAATTGTTACACTGTTGAATGGAAATAAACGTATTTTGCAAACTAAAAACACTTTTTCATTGTTGGTGAAAGTGTTTTACAGAAGTAAAGCACTATTTAGGTGTTTGTGGCATCATTCATGGACAAAAAGAAGTGTACAATTCACTAGAGTGCATGAAATAACATCGTTTCACTAAAAGCTCTTTTTCTCCGCTTTTTGTTTCAAAACAGAGCATTTCGGTGAAACTAACCATTTTCTATTGTTGATTACTGAAGAACGGAATAAGGTAGAAACAAACTTTTTTTTCTGATGAAAGATGAGAGTCCAATCTTTCATTTGGTAGTATGTGTGTTTCCATAGTCCAAACACAACATTTTCTGTGGACCTTGAAAGATCAGTCAAAATGCTTAAATCGGCTGGCACTGGCGACAACCCGTTTCTGAAAACGTCTGGCAGTCAAAGAGTTAATGGGGTCTTCAAATTTGTTCTGGGCTTGAGGCCAAAATCAGCATTTTTCCCCGATTTCATCAGTTGAGCTGTCAAACTTTTCAAAGGGTGAAAAATCTTCTTTGACTATTGGAATTGTCTTTCCAAGGGTCTCTCAATGCTTCCTGAAAGTTTGGTATCAATATGTTTTTCCTAAGGTACCGGTTGCTATTGGACCTTTAAAAGGTTAAAAATTTAAATGTGTTTTTCTCAAAACGGGGGATTTCAACCTGCCGACATTGAAATTGCTCTAACTTAGTCAATTTTTGAGCTATCACCACATATACATCATGTGAAAGAGAATTAAGTGGCAAAATAAAATACATGAATATCTATATACATCTATATTTTTCATTTCAGCCATTAACCTGATTTTACGCTTCCCAGTGCAGAGGACGT
Organism: Vanacampus margaritifer; assembly: GCF_051991255.1. NCBI lineage: Eukaryota > Metazoa > Chordata > Actinopteri > Syngnathiformes > Syngnathidae > Vanacampus > Vanacampus margaritifer. The sequence goes on from NC_135437.1 coordinate 2,587,692, forward strand.
GAGATCGAGTCCGGGCTTCGGCCTTCCTGGGTGGAGTGTGCATGTTCTCTCTGTGCCTGTGTGAGGTTTGTCCGGGTACTCTGGTTTCCTCCCACATTCCAAAGACATGCATGGCAGGTTAATTGAACACTCTAAATTGTCCCTAGGTGTGATTGTGGGTGTGAATGGTTGTTTGTCTATGTGTCCCCTGGATTGGCTGGCAACCAGTTCAGGATGTACCTCGCCTACTGCCCGAAGCCAGCGTGGATAGGCTCCAGCACCCGCGCGACCCTTGTGAGGAATAAGCGGTTAAGAAATTGGATGGATGGATGGATGTATGAGCCAAAGAGAATGGACTAAAATGAATTAAAGGTATAAACATTTTACATGTAATAAAGTATAAATAATACAAACAATAAATTAGTCTTACAAAATACAAAGTGCAAAGCAATGTTCTTTGCAATGAACAGCATGAGGAAAAAGTTTAAGAGTAGTTTGAAGAACGAAGAACAATAATAGTTGTATTGGTGGTTTATCTCTGTTTCTTGTGCAGTTGTTTTTCAAGAATTGGAAATTGCCAACTCTTCCGCTCCTGCAAAGTCACAATTTAGATGCAGTTAACTGAAACCGTTTGATTCCACATGAATTGGTGCTCGGTAGTACCCCCCCCGAATCCGTCCTTACCAAGAAAAGTACAGTACCAAGTTTGTTACCAATCCCTTATGTGGATACATGGGGTGCGATAGAATTCAAGGACGGTAATTTGGTTCCAATCAATGCACTCATCTTTTAAATCAAAATTACATTTCTGACTCAAATTTGTGTTTGTTACACCGCTGATTGACAGCTCTCTAGTTTTGCATAGGAAAATAGTCACTGAACTCTGTAACGAATATTGCCCGTCACCCTCAATTTTTATTTTTTTTTTTTATTTGCCTTTTTAAACATTCCCCCTGAGGAATGTGTGTGCGTGTCTTAAACCTGTTTTTTTAGTTCAAAAGGACTCTTCGAATTTCCCTCCAGCAGGCACTGGATGTCGTTTTTACAACACACAGGAAACACATACCTGAAAGCCGGTCTAGCAAGCAAACTAGCGATAAGACTGCTTATCAGTCCCCAGACCATCTTTTATGGTCTGGTCTATCCACAGGAATTAGCCATGTGTTTTTGGAAACAACGCCCCTGGGAAGTAATACAGTACAACAATGCCCTCCAGCGGTCACTATCGTGTTATCCTCAAGAATCCTGCCGCTCCTAATTAATCTGAAGTCTACATATTTCGGGACTTAGCCTTCTAAAGCTTAGTGGCCACATACGTGGACAGCACTTTGCATGTAAAAAACAGCTTGGGCCTTAGGAGGATAAACGGACTCTATGTACTTGACTGACATCAAGTGACTTCTGTTGTTACAACCTGTATGTCTATTTCAAATGAATGATTTGTGTAACTTCTGTAGCCACCTAAGTTTAACTGACTAGTAAGCTTAGCAGATTCAATAACTTTATGATCGCGGTAATGTTTGGGATGTGTTCAGAATGATAAATGAAGCATCTGGCTTGTCAATTCTGATCAAAAATTATCAAATGCTATTCCAAAAGCTTGGTCTCGGTGGACCAAGTCTGCTTCACGCGCACGGAAGAGGCGGGACCAAACTGCCGGCCCCCTGGGACATAGTTTAAAAGCCAGCGTGCAAAGGAACTTCTCTCTCTTCCCCTCTTCCTCTTTACCTCACCATCACGAGAGACGTGGTCGCCAAACACGCTGAGAGCAACCACGTGGCTTCTTTCTTTGAGCCCAGGACTTGAGCCTTGAGCACGCGCCTTAAAGCCCGCATCACGCAAGGACTCGCAGCCACACTGCGCATTCCCAAAGCGTGCGTGTCTGTTCCTGCCGAGAGCCGACCCACCTACCTTCCGCTCTCTGAATCAAGCAGCGCCCCGCCGACCCGGGTCCACGACGGCTGCTAGGCACCGAACCGCTGCGCGCCAGCGACCCCTTTCCGCTGCAGCCGGGCGCCCGAGACGCCCCGCAGCGCCCAAACCAACTGACTGGGGCCTCTCACTCGCGCAAGCACATCACCACCAACCGGGACGTGCACCAGCAAAGGACCTGCCGCGGCCTCCACACCGCGCGTGCACCATTACCATCAGCCAGAGACTCCAGTGCATCATCCCAGCTGCGCGTGCGCTGACCGCCCAGATCGCCTCCAACTGAGTTTTCTTCAACTGAGGATCGACGCTCGTCGAGTCCCTCTTTCTCCCGTGCATCTGAAGCAGTCTGTAAGTGCGCTGTCATTGCAATCTGACCATATACTACTGGTGCACGCTTTTATTCAAACATAAAAAAGATTGACATCTCAAACGCTTCCATCTCTATCGTCTATCTACCTTTTTTCCATTCCCTTTTTATCTCAGTTCGTTAGGTTGCAGGTTTTCTTTTTATCTTTGATTCACATCTTTTTTATTCCGTTTCATTAATAGTTTAGGCTGTGACTGATATAGGTGTGTGTTTACGAAATAAATTTGTTGTCTAGAAATTCAATTTCTGCCGAATCATTTGTGTTTACTGAGTGGATTAGTAATTCTCTCATGAAAGCATGATTAACTAAAGTAGCAACTTCAGATTATGAATACTTGATAATAGGATTTTTATCGTTTGTTTTGCTCCTACAAACAAGCAAAGTCAATGTGGTACTCTTCTCATAAACCATTACGGCAACCGAAATAATCGCTACAACTCGCATATAAAAAAGAAGATAAAGTGCCATGTGTTTACTGAAAGTAGAACTGTCTTTTACAGCAGCATGTCTACAGCCAACTCTACTTTCACTCACTGACGCCCACGTCACTCACCAGGCCAGGACCCGCGTTTAAAAAGCCATACAGTCACAGATACAATGCAAATACAAATACAATGTAGAACATGAGGATGCTGACACCAAATGAAAACCTGCATCTCACATGCACATTGTTTTGTTTAATAATATATATTTTTACACATATTTTTATCCCGTTGCTGGATTATTCAACAGGATAGTCTAAAGAATAATCGATTCTAAAAGCACTTGATATCTGTAGCCCTACACTAAACAAAATATGTGTCTTTATGGGCATATTATTTTAGGGGAGGAAGATGAACTCTTAAAACATGTCTGATGGATGCTTATCACAAGTGCTGAATTAGTAGCGTATGCTTGTGTGGGTGTGTAGCAGCTTGAGCAGATGGGCTGTGGGTGCGAATGGGCATTTTTCTATGTTTACTGGCGCGTAAAATTGCAAGGTCAATCCCCTTGTTGTGTTCCTTATCCCACCGAGTGAGCACTTAACCAAAAAACATCCTAAATGCTTCATACAACCGCATACAGTGAAGCCCCGTTGATCACCGTGCCCTCGATAGGTTCCACAGCCACCCCCTAAAGTGGAAAATGCACAATATAGAGACCATATATATTTTTTACCTCTACCACACAAATTAAATATATTTAGATTTCATCAAGTACACTCATTGTACAGTAGTTAGGTCTGACCAAGCAATTTAACTGGACAAGAGTCCTTCAATGAGTAATTATATACACTCCAACAGCACTTTTAACGTTATATATCACTCCGCTTCCCTGGTGTTCTAAACCGTTAATTTGGCCTACATCAACAGTCAGTGGTTGAAGAGCAAGAACAACCTAAATGAACAGATAAAGTACCACTTTGCTCATCGTTATTTTTGCATTTACCATACAGTACAGCCGGGTTTACACGGAGCCATGTATTCCGATTAGAATGAATCCGAACCGAATCACAAAGGTGGTATATTCAAACGGGCGTCATGTAAACAGTTCAATCGGAATGGCCAGGCTGTGGCTATGTATGTGCATGCTCTGTCTTGACGTAAATGCGTTGTGACGTCATTGTTTTTGCACATTGAAATGGTGGCGTCTTGCCAAGAGCTCGTCTGTGAGGGGAGAACTTGTTTTAAAGGAAATAGTTTTTATCAATATGTTGCGTCAATAAAAGTGTTAAAACTACAATGAATGAACGCGATCTTGATGAATCACCTGACCAATGTCTGTGCCTCCCACGCATACTAGATGTCCTAATTTTGAGCCTTAAGCTCAATTTACACTGACTTCGGAACGGACGCGGTACATTTTCCGTACAGCCACTGCAAGGAATAGAAAGCATTCGAGTCTGCGTGTCAATTTACACCAGCTGCAGTGTGTTGCGTATGTGGTGCGGAAGGGATGCGGCGCTGCGGAAGGTTTCCGCAAGCGTTCTATTTTTTCCGGACGCCGCATGCGGAACGCTTGCGGATTTTAATGAAGCTGGAGAAATTACACGAGCCGGACAGGAAGTTGAGCGTCAACATCAAGGTAGATCCGGTATATTTCAAAATAAAACCGTTTGCGAACTAAATTTTTTGAGGAGCGAAGCTAGCTAACTACATTGTATGACATGAGTCGGACATTTAAGACAATAAATGAGCTCAGATTAAATTAAACATGACAAAATAACACTGTTTGAATACAAAACATACTTACCCATGGTCAAAGAGCCATGGTAGAAGTCTCAGTAATAATGTCCAAAAGCATAACGATGTGACAACAGGCAAGTGTAGCTATTGTTTACCAATAGGACTCTATATACACGGTTGTTATTGCGTGAACTCAACTCTCCAGCGTGTACTCCCGTGACCTTGTGGTCTGGAGATTTCCGGACACGGACAGCTGACGCAACACAGTCAGTGTAAATTGCAGTCCGTGCGGCGGCCGTACGGAAAATGCACCGCGGCCGTTTTCCAGTCAGTGTAAATTGGCCGTTCCGTGTCCTGGCGGATTTCGCCAATCGCATTATCGTGATATTCTGAAGGTCCTGTCTCGACGTACAGTTATCATAGCGATTCAAACGATGAACCCATTAAAAGAGAATTTAACTGTAAAATGTGTTCCTATTTACTTCCAAATTCACGTTTGTGTTTTCATTCACATCTGCATCTAATCGGTAACAGTCAATAAGCATTGTAGAACTAGAGTGACTTCCAACTTTCCAATCTAAGAATCTTGGGAAATGTAGAGATGTGATGGCACCCATCTATCATTGTTTCCGAGGTGCAAGATAATATACACAAATATCTGCTCCAGCATTACACAGAGAAAGGTTTCAACTAGAGTGTCCATTGAAACCAGTCAGTTAGTTGCCGCTCGCCAGTCAGACAATGCAAGCTGACCTTTCTAGTGGTATATTTAAAATGTTACAATGCTTGACCGACGCAAGATGACTGGCACACAATTGCTGTCAGGTTGAATTCCTTCCTATTTACTTTCAAGTTCACATTTGTATTCTCAGTTGCATCTGCATCTAATTCTGGCATTGACCAAAACTAGATCTACTTCTTTATTTTGCAGCTAAGATTCATGGGTAATGTAGTCCTACTACTATCGACTGTGTTTGCCACTCGCCAGTCAGACAATGCAAGCTGAACTTTCTAGTGGTATAACTTCACTGTTACAAAGCATAACACATCCAGCTTCCAATTGCTGTTGGAACAGAGCAATAAAGGTTGGATAGTGCATTGGTTGTTTGGCGCTGTTGAACCAAGACAACATTTAGCATGAATCCCAACAGTCACCTGTACCCACCCAAGCGTACAAATATGATACATAGTTGCAGGGCTGTCAACTTTTGTCCAAACCCTGGAGTGAGACCACATGTGCTGGGGATGCAAGATTGTATCCGGGTCCTTTGGTAGCCTGCACACCGGCCAATGATGTCATGCTACAAGGATAGAGAAGCGGCAATGTTTTGTGGCTTTGGAAATCAGATTGTGATTAATGGATATTCGAAGGGAAAACATTAACATGTTGTATGAAGAAGTATTATACATTACATGAATACATTGTAGTATATGCATACACAATCTGCATATAATCTTGCAGCCCTATCACATCTGGTACCAACAGTGGACAGAAAATGTCTGGGCATAAGCGGAAATGACGTAGGAGCTGATTCGCCAATGTTGCAGTAATCAACATTTTCAACAACAGATAAATTGTGCCATTTCAAACAGTAACAGAGCCAAAAGGATCAGATTTTATACACCATCAATAGACTAAAGTAGGCTAATAATTAAAACCTCAACAGTCAAAAATATATATATACAAAAATATCTCTATATATTATATAGGTTATCATCTTTACTGGTATGACCCAAAGGAAATTTGGAATAAATGCAAAAATATCTATTGAGTACTCCCCACCCCTCTCTTTTTTTTTCATACAGAAAAATTAATTTTGGTAGTTCTACATGTATTTCCTGTTATTGCTTACTGTAAGCCAATCAAAAGTGAGCTAATACAGGGGTAGCCCACTAGCCAACTACATAATTACTGCGCTTCGATCAGAGGCTAGTCGGTTTTGGGGAGAGCACTTGAGAACATTGTCAATCATTTTGACAGTGGTGATTGTATGACTGATAAGAATGGTTGGTTAAGAGAGCCTTCTGCCGTATCTGCACGTTGGCTAGTGATCTCAGCTACTGTTTGAAGACATCTGGGCATTACTGATATTTTTGCAATGCAAGGTAATGCAAATGCTTCCTTTACACGGTGAAAACAATCATTGTATTGTATTGCTTTTGCCTGTGACTAGCATAAAAAACAGGCAAATTGTTATAGTCAAATTACATTTCATCACATTTTGAAATCAATCCTCACACAAATTAAATTACAATGATCCAGTCCAATAAAGCTTAAACTTGTCAATTAAGAATACAACCAAAGAGAATTTGGTTCTGCTATGGTGGGTTTGTGAACAATATATATATGTGACGATGACTATCTACACAGGTGCTCTTCTGGGAACTTCAAGGAGGATATAGATGAAATGAAACCAATAGGCTGGTTCAACTTTTTTTTTTTAAATAACTGTCCACATTTATTCAATATACAACAAATTTCAGTCGCACTTTTCTTCCCCCAAAATGTATTTTGCAATACTAATACATAAAACCGCAAAGTAGTATATAAGTTTTCTGTAACAGATATTCAGAATACACTTAACTTTGTCAGTGCAAATGTTCATAAATCCTCCGACTGTTTTTTTCTTATAAACATCTCATCATAAATTCATCGTATTTTAATACATATAGCCAATGATGTAGGGGTCCCTGGAGAAGTGGGTATACTCTCAATTTTTACCTTTTTTTGTATTTTTTTTTTTTTTAAAGTAGTCCAGAAACATTTTCTCTTTTAGAAACGGCGACATGTAAAAATTAAAAATCTGTCACTTGTAAGTTCTCACAATAATAAAATTATCATGACTTGTTAAGAACACTCAGCAGCCTAAAATAAAATAAACTGTATTTATCATGAGGCAAGCATAAAGTATGTTATAAAACAAATTATAATATTTAGAGAACAATGAACAAAAATTGTGAAAAACAGTCTGGTTTGACTTCAGTATTGTTTTGTACTTAAACTACTTGTCCCGCTTTTAATTTACCGGTACTTAAAAATCACATAAAACTTATCTGGGGCATGTAGTTAGTGTGTAACCGTCAGCGTCCACCCCGGGAATTAAACCCACATCACAATCAGTTATCCTGTGTACGAGGGCAAATCAGTTCACCTGAGCTAAATTTCTGGGTCACCATTGTGTGGCCTACTCTGTCTCCGATTGGCTCATCAGTCCTCAAATGTCAAAAGTTAGCTAATCTAATCAGTGTAGGCAGAGGGTACCAGCCAATTAAAGGCAGAGAAGGGTAGACCATGGCTGAACAGTCTACATCAGGGGGGATTAAGAAGTGGGTATACTCAATACTGACTGAAAAAGAAGTGGGTATACTCGGTATACCCTGGACTACACCTCTGCATATAACAATTGACATATCAAGGATGATTACCACGGTGCCGTCAAAATGGCTCCTACAAGACAATAGCTTAGCTTAGCAACATTAGCGCAGCTTAGCACAGCAAATAATGAAGTCACTGGAGAATGCAAATTCAATGTACAGTCTTCTGCAAAACTCCAGGCTAACAGGTCTGGCTGAACCTTGTGTTTAACCTGCTGGGAAGACTTCCAACTTGACTTTCACTGTTTTTTTCTCTCTTCTGGTATCATGTAGCTTCTCACTCCGTAACTCTCTCACTTTGCGCACTCCATTACTGACTGCAATAGTTGCGTAACTTCCTCTCTTTCTCCCTCTCGGACTGATAAGACATAAGTTGCTTCTGCTCTCTGCTGGACAAAAACTGCTACTGCAGGTGATTAAAAAAATACAATTGAAGTGAACAACTTGAGTGGGTTACACATACAATGTGTAAGTTTGTATGCACTACACAACACAACTTCTACAACGTGCGTGGAGATGCATCTAAAAATCAATAACTACAACAGGAGTCCAAGAACTGACCCTTGAGGGACCCCACATGTCATGGCCATTCGATCAGATTGAAAATTTCCAGTGGTTACAAAGTAACTCCTTTCCTCCAAGTAAGATCTGAACCATTTTAGAACTGTTCCATTTAACCCCACCCAAGTTTCCAGCCTGTTCAACAGTATATTATAATCATCTCTCTTTCTCTCTCTCTCTGAACAACAATTACTACATCTTCTCTTGCTCTTCATTATCTGCATTTTTCAATGTGGTACTACACTAAAAGTGTACAAGTCAGATTTCTGACTTGCTGATAAGTTCAGAAAAAAGTAATGGATACTTTATTTTATTTTTTTTATTTTTTCTTAAGAGCTCAATATTTCATTGCTCTCTTTAAAATATATACTGTATATATATATATTTAGTATGTGCGTGTGTATGTGTGTGTGTGTGTGTGTGTGTGTGTGTGTGTGCGTGCGTGCGTGCGTGTGTGCGTGCGTGTGAGTGTGTACTCATTAGTTCACCTAAAACCTATTAAAAATCCCTTCAGAATCCAGCTAGAGTCGTGAGGTTGTCAGGAGACCCGAGGAAGGATCAAAGAAAAGAAAGGACAGTGAAATCCAGCACCGGCCAGACATTACCTACTACCCACCGGGTTACCAACCAGAGTCTTTCACCAACCCCAGAAACATCTAAATTCCAACAAATTAGGGAGACCTCAAGAGACCAAAGGAGAGACTGAGGAAAGGAAGGAAGGATAGATGAAGCAGAGTGAGATCCACAGACATCGGCCTCCACCGATTCAACGACCAGAGGAAGAAGCAGATTGTGTTTGAATTTTGATAGATGCTGGTATGGTGGATCTGGCATGCATGAAAACCTCCACCAAAGAGGGGAGCCGTCGACCCCGGCCAGGACAGAGCAAGCACAGCCCCCCAGGGGCCCCCAGGCCACGGCAGCGCTAAGGGACAACCCCCGGGCCACTGGCCGGAGAGCAGAGCCAGGAGTGCCCCCCACCCCAACACGGCAGGCCCGCCAGGCATCCCACCGGCCTACAACCCCCGCTCCCCCCATCCACCCGCGCCACCCACCACAACCCAGCCCCAGCCGCCCCCAAAATACACTTTGTTGTCTTGTTGGCTAGAGGAGAAAATCATGACAAAAAGGCACAGAGCATTTTAGCCGTGCTTTGACCCACTTTATCCTAGGGCAGTAAAAGGGAGATAAATGGGAGACGGGATGGATGGCATCGAGGACTTGACAATTAACACGGGAAGAAGCTAGAAGGCGAAAGTGGAGTGGGCGGCTGTGAGAAAAGAAGAGACAAACGTAAAGATGTGCTTGCTCCACTTTTCTTGAGCCGAGAACAATTTGTGCTAAAGAACAGAGATGTCCGTTTGATTGAGTTACTTAACAGCCTGTTAATTTGACTGATTGTTTTAAATTTATTTTTACAACCGGTCTGTGGATCCTCAGATTAAGATTTGGCCTAAAGACGGCCTTAATTATCCTTAAAAATGACAGCCACAATATATAGTGATGCTATGTTTTCTTTGGAAATAAATGGAAGTATTGCCTTTAACAAATTTGTAATTACTGGTTTGCATTTTTGCATTTAATGACGTTGGGAATGAGCAAAAGGAACAGTTTTCATTGGTTTGTGTGTGTCTTAAGTGTGGATATTTTATAAAAATGTGTTGTTGTTTTATCCCAATGGATGGTGTTACTTATTTTATAAACAAAAGGTCTGGAATAAATTAAATTAAATTAGGCCTTTCGTTGGCAAAAAAATACAAGAGGTGCGACAATTAATCAGTTAATCGACAACTGTTTTGATCGTCTAAGAGACCCTGATTAACTTTCTCCAAATCCTTCTAATTTCACCTTCCCAGCAATCAATATTCAAAGATTTTTATAGTCCTCCCTGAAAGCAGACTGATTCATTTTGTGTTCAATTAAAATATGACATTTGCAATCATGCTTGTTCTGTGGAAAAAATGATCAACATTTTTTCCTTTCTTCGACACCAACCAGTAATTGAATCATAATTGATGTTGTTGTTTGAAATTATGTTCTGTTTTTAATGAAAAAAATATTTTTATTTAAAAAAATAATCAACAGATTAATATTTTTTTTAATTGGCAAATGACTTACAATGTCCTTCTGGTGTCCTGTCAGCATTCTCTCTCAACATTCTCTCAACACCATGGACTGCAAAAGCTCCATTCATCGACACAAACAGGTCCATCAACCACACATAAAATTTACTGCCATAGATGTTTTCTCTACCCCACCTGTCTACCCTCTCAGCCCCCTGGTGTGAATATGCCAGCTCTTACCCCTTCGAAGATCTGTGACCACTGCATCCGCTGGACCCAATCCATCGCTGATAGCATCTATGAAATCCTTTGAAGAGATGTTCTTTGACTCCCTGGTCACAGTAGGAGCAGCTCATGCATCCGCTTTTGACACCGAATTGGACTCTACCGTACCTGTCCAATCCCTTGAAGATGACCGCTGCCGTAAATTGTGTGCAAAACCCCAAAAACCAGGTCCTGTTTCTTTCACCCTGAACCCAAAAGTCCAATCCTTTATTGCCCATCAAGGTTGGCAAACTGTCCAACAAACATAAATATATTTCATTGAAATTTTATGTGAAAGTTAAACACAAAGTAGCACACTATTGTGAAGCGAAACAAAGTGAATATATTATTTCAAATTTGTTTTACAACTAAAAAACTGAAAAGTAGGGTGTGCAAAAGTATTCATCCCCCCGTAATTAATACTTTGCCAAACCCCCTTTTGCTCCAGTGGGGTGCCGCAAGATATACGTCACACAGCAACATGTCTACTGCTCTAAATCTACTAATTCTGTCTGAGAATTATATCCGTGGTGTCAAATTCACTGATATAAATGTCGAAGAACATATAAATGTTCAATTAAGGAGGTAGCTTAAGTATTTGATGCCTGAAAAAAAGACTATATGCCCTGTTTGTCATATCTGGTTGTCTTACGTCTTTGATAGTTGTTGGGGGTAAATTTTTATTGCTTTTTTGTGTTTGTAGCGGTCGCAATTCTACTTGGAAATTCTTGGGCACAACCAACAAAACTCGCAAAACCTCAATTCTTTCAATTATATCCTTTCCGCTTATAAACCCGTTTCCTCAATTCAGAATAGGCCCTACAGATAATTTTTCATACATTTCATCACAGCTGCACGAAAGGCAAAAAAATAAATAATCAGGCGGTAAGCGAGACAGGTCCGAACAACAGTGGCAACGGTAGTGCCAAGCGCCAAAAAATAAAAATAATATAAAGACAATTACTTACCTCTTCGGGACGGCGGTGGCCGGCAAGAGCATGATTATCATCATAGGAGTATGCATGCATGGCCCCCAACAAAATGTTTACTACATAAAGGTGAAAGGCTTCACTTCGCTGGCGTTACACAGCTCTTTTAGACGTCCGCACAAGTTGATCCACGTTCACATTTGTCTTTCTGAAGTTTTGGGAAACGAATAAAGAATACATCCTTCATATGTGGACGGTCGTAATGTCTGGAGTCGTTTCTGCAAGTTCAATAACAGCTATGTTTACTCTGTCTGTAAAACTCTGTTTTTTCCCCGGCGATAAACAAGAACAAAACAAGCACTACTAGCATAGGTCGTCAACGAGTCGGCTTCATTTTTGACCTCCTTCCGGTTCAAGCTGCGGAAGTCATGTGACCTTGTGGTCTAAAAATAGCATTTGTGCGGTACCCCATTACACCTTAAAGTCTTTTGGGGTGTACCTCTATCTGTTTTGCACTTCTAGGGACTGACATTTTTGCCCATTCCTCCTTGCAAAACAGCTCCAGCTCAGCTAGGTTAGATGGAGAGCATTTGTGAAAACAGGTTCTCTTCCAAGATTGACCTGTATTTGGCGCCGTCCATCTTTCCTTCTACTCGCACCATTGTCTCTGTCCATGCAGAAGAGAAGCACCCCAGAGCATGATGCTCCCACCACCATGTTTGACAGTGGGTATGTTGTGTTGAAACTAATGAGCAGTGTTCTTGCGCCAAACATAGCGTTCATCATGTAGGCCAAAACGTTCAATTTTGGTCTCATTTGACCACAGCACTTTCTTCCACTCGTCAGCGGCCTCTCCTACATGGCTGCATACATGACTTCTTGTGGCTCGCTTTTAGAAAGGGTTGTCTTGTTGCCACCCTTCCATACAAGCCAAATTTGTGCAGTACTCGGCTGATGGACAGATTTCCCTGCTGTGGATCTTTGCTGTTCATTTAGAATGATCAAAGGCCTCTTAGGCCTCTGATAAGTGTCCTCCTTCGGTCAGAAACTTTGGAGGGACAGCTTTGTCTTGGTAGATTTGTGGTTGTTTGGTACTCTCTCCACTTATGGATGATTAATGGAACAGTACTGTGTGATGTTCAAAGCTTTTGAAATCTTTTTTGTTTCCTTCTGCTTTAAATCCGTCCACAATTTCCCATGTTGAATCTGGACCACCTTCGCAAGGCGAGTGGTCGGGGACCGGGAACCAACCTGCCACTCTCCCCTGGTGTCTCCCCAGTGCCTAGCTGCCCATCTGCCCTGACCCCACCGCTGGTGGTCAGGTCCAGCCCCCCCTCATGCAGGCTGGAGATCGTTGAACAGTTCCTTCGAAGGTTTTATTTTTACAGAATATTCCGGACACAAGCAAGTTTACGGACAAATGGCTGCATTCTTCTCGCAAGTGTGAAGTTACAGCGGACTCACAAAATTCTTATACTATCTTGAAGGGGCGGTACCAAAACGCCCCCTCCAAACAGCCCACCTGGGGTTCACCGGACATGAGATAAGACTTTAAACACATCATTGATTACAGACACTTCAACCACAGACAATGGCCCATTGTTGTGGCAATAGATGAGGTCCCAATCATGACGATAAGACTTTAAAAACATCATTGATTACAGACACTTGGCAGAAATTGCGACATCACTCACAAAGACACATCCACAGATAAAAGTTCTACTGGGGAAATAAATAAATTAAAACAGTTATGACTAAATCTGGGCAGAAGACCCTCTTCACCGGCAAGCCAGGCAAGAGCATGATTGTCATCGTAGGAGCATGCATGCATTGCCCCCAACAAAATGTTTACTACATATGAAGGTGAAAGGCTTCACTTTGCTGGCGTTAAATTGGTCTTTTGGACTCTCCGCAAAAATTGGCCCCCGTTCACATTTATCCCTCTGAGAGTTTGGCTTTGGGAAACAAATAAAAAAAAACACATCCTTCATATGTGGACGATTGTAGTGTCTGAAGTCCTTTCTGCAAGTTCCATAGCGGCAGTGCTTACACTGCATGTTTTTTTTTTCTCGAGATAAACGAGAACAAAAACAAGCAGTACTAGCATGGATCGCCTGCGAGCGTGCTTCTATGTTGACCCCCTTCCGGTTTACGCTGCTGACGTCACGTGACCTCGCGGTCTTAAAATAGCACTCGTGCGCCATCCCATTGTGCATGATTTTTTATTGTTGGAACCATGTTCGTGACAAAAAATTATTGAGAAGCACTGGTTTATTGCAAAGAAGAACTGGCTTACAAACCAGAATGTCTACGTGCTAATTTGTTATAGCTTACCACTGCTAATTACAATGCATTGTAATAAGTAATCAAGGATATACACGTAAGTAATCAAGAATAACATTTCTGGTGCTTTATTGAACAGTCACTCAAGCACATTCATACACTAGCTGCTATGGCCATAAATGACGCCAAGGGACATGCTGGCTTAACTGACAATAGCTTAATACACTCTCATTCGCTGAGTCTCATGTCACTCGACAGGTTAGGCCCCACCTTTTAAAGCCACACACAATCAAAGTCACAGATACTTGTGTGTTGATGAGGATGGTGAGAAAAATACAGCACACCTGCACCTCACATGCACATTTTGTATTGGTATTATGCATAAAGATGTTTTAAATATAATTTTAAAAATTATGGTCGCTGCTTTGTGAACATTTGTCTGTCGCGGGTTCTGTTTGGGAATCACCGATCATCAATAAACATAATGTAACTCAGGTATAAATTTAAGTTAAGAAGTGAAATCTACTTTTGGAGACTGATAAAATAGAGTAATAAAGAAATAACATTTGTTTAAAACCAACTGAAAAGAGGAAGATGCTTATTGTATGGTATTGTATTGTATTTGTATTGTAAAAACAAATTTTCACAAGTGCACTTGAAGGCCCCCCCGTGCCCTCAGCCAATCAGAAGCAGCATAGGTCACATTCAGCCTATGGATGGAGAGGTTAGTTTAGGCGTGCTTACGCTCTAGTACTTCCTCTTTTACTTCGCGAGTGACGTGACACAGTTACAAGGAGGTGAAGCAGCGACACAAGCAGAAATTTTAAAAAGCTATTTAAGTAGATTTGAGACCCGCTTACTGTTACTTAGTAAGTACTTCTTTGAGCAGTAGCTAGTCCAAACGCAGGTTGGACCGGAGCTAATACTGCATAGTGGAGAAAATCTGGGTTCTTCTAATGCTAGTCCAAATTTGTCAAATCTTAATTTAAAGATCTATTTCATTGTTATCTCATTTAATCTGAGGTGGGTTACAGCTCTGGCGAGCTAGCCAGGAGTCATTTGATATGTGCAACAATATAGAAATCAGATTCAGAATGGATGGTGGTATAAATTCTGCTGTCATGGACTTTGTTCAAAAGTCTGGCATAAAAATTCGAATGCAGTGATTGTTAGTGGGCTAACACAGATAGCTGATCACGATGAACAGGTAGTTGACGACCTAAAGAAATATGGCAAAATTGAGAGATTCCTTGTTGTTGATGACCCATTGTCTGAACTTTATCAAAACCTGATCGTTGAGTATTCAAGTGGTTCTGCCTTAGAAATTTTCTAACCTTATTTACCCTATGTGCATAGAGTGCAGGGAAACCCCTCCATTACCTATGAGATAAAGACGGCTAAGCGTAGTGGCAAGGATTATGGTGATGTGTTGAAAGAGGTGATGTTTCAGATCAGTGAAGATATTGACGACATGCAACCACAGTTGAAAACCCCCCCTCCTCATGTACATGAAGCAATTTAGGTAACTCCATCACCAATGTGCAACAGCCTCTCACATCAACCTTAGATGGTTCACCAAGTAGTTGTGGCTTTGGAACCACCGAACCTGCTCCCCTCACTAATGAAAGAAGAGCGCCATCCCTTTCAGCAAGTGATATGAACCCACCTTAAATCCAAAAGGTTGTGGTTGAGCACATTGTACGGAGACAGGATGCACTCTCACACGTGCAATCACCAGTAAGAATCCGCTCTTTTTCTGGAAAAATCCCCAGACCTAATAATGAAACGGACTATGATACTTGGCGCTCACACATTGAATTCCTCTAAACTGATCCCAGCATGTCACCTTTGTAAATAACACGAAAGTTCCTTGAAAGCTTGCTTCCCCCTGCAGCAGATGTCGTCAAAGGGCTACGACCTGAGTCACTTCCTGCTGCCTATCTGCAGATACTGGATTCAGCTTTTGGCGCTGTGGAAGATGGTGAGGAACTTTTCGCTCGATTTCTGAACACTGCAAGATCCAGGTGAGAGATCCTCTGCTTACCTTCAGCGGCTGCAACGAGTGGTACACTTAGCCATAAAAAGAGGCGGAGTTTCACACAAAGAAGTAGACAGACATCTCCTTAAGCAGTTCTGCAGGAGATGTTGGGATAACACCTTGCTCAGCACGCTGCAACTCGAACAAAAGAAAAGCAGCCCACCCTCATTTTCAGACCTCTTGTTGATGATACGCTCTGAAGAAGACAGGCAACAAACAAAAAGCAACCTAATGAAAAAACATATGAGTTCTACTAAGCAAAAAGTTCAATTTCAATTTCATAATGCATATGCACGTGTGCAAGAAAAGAACCCTGACAGCAGCGTTGAAGCTTTTGAGGACTTAAGAAAGCAGGTGGCTATTCTACAGAGCCAACTAACCTCACTCATGTCACAAAAAAGGTCAAAAGGTGCTGACAATAAGGGGACAGTTGGGAAAATTCAGAGCAAGGAATAAGAACCACGTGATGCAAAGAACAATGTGCAAGGACAGAAGAAGAAAACCCAAGCAAACAAACCCAAACCATGGTATTGCTTTACCTGCGGGGAAGATGGACATATTGCTCCAGCTTGCATGAACATGCCAAACCCAGCTTTAGTGGCTGAAAAGAAACAGCATCTTGAGGAGAAACGACGCAAGTGGGAAGCACAGAATGCTTCCAACCTTTCTTTAAACTAACAACAGTCTCTGTTGTGGGACAAACAGGGGCTGAGAAGGGTCAAGAATGTCCCCCAGTTAGCAAAGTCAAGATTCAAACCTGTTCTACTCTGGAACATGCATGTCGAAACCAACCTTTCCGACTTACCAAGCAATTTGTTGGCACCAAAAGTACAGCCTGAGTCGAAGTAAGAGGCAACAAAGTCAACAGTCTCCTGGACTCAGCCTCACAAGTCACGACATTACCCGAGTTGTTTTATAAACAGTACCTTTCAGATGAGGAGATAAAGCCTCTTCGTTACATCTTAGAGGTGGAGGGGGCCAATGAGCAAATAGTGCCTTACTTAGGCTATATAGAGATGGCCATAACTTTTCCAAGAGACTTTACTGGGGTGCCAATTGAGGTAAATACACTCGCTGTGGTCGTCCCTGACCATTCACAGTCGCTCCTGTTGATTGGCACAAACACCTTAGATGTACTATTTGACATCTACTCAGAAGCCACATCTCATCAGCCCCTTCCCTATGGCTACCGTGCAGTCTTCAAAATCATCCAGTTAAGACGAAAGCAGGCAAGCAACCAGCTGGTAAAACTATGGTGGTGGTGGGCGTAGCTCTGGCTGTCAGTTGTCAGAATGAGAAATCAGTTGTGGTCGAGTATCCTTCATCGTCCCCCTTGCCGGGTGGTCTGCTAGTATAAACTGGCCTAGTTGACTTTCCCCAACTACGACCCCACAAGCTGCCTGTAATTATAAGCAATGAGTCTGACCATGATGTTGTCCTTCCCACAAGTTGTACCATTGCAGAGATCAGTTCATACCAGAGCATCTTCTTGAAAGAACACAGCATCGCCAAGCAATCACAAACCCTGCAAGAGTCCCCAGATCTTCAGTCATCCCGAGGGTCCAGCTTGCACTTTAATTTCAATGACTCCCCAATTCCATCAGAGTGGAAAGAACGCATCACTCAGCAACTTAACAACAAGCCTGACGTGTTTGCACATCATGACTTGGACTTTGGCCGCACTGATGAGGTGAGACACCGTATCACACTTTCAGATAACACGCCCTTCAAACAGCGTACTCGTCCAATCCACCCACAGGACATGGATGCTGTCCGAAAACACCTCCAAGAGCTCCTTGCCGCAGTCAGATTCGCCATTTTCGTCACCAATAGTGGTGGTCAGGAAAAAGAATGGCCAGGTCCGGTTGTACATCGATTATAGACGTCTTAATCTTCAAACCATAAAAGATGCATATAACATCCCAAAGCTTGAAGACACCTTTCAGCACTCCATGGCTCACAGTGGTTCTCTGTCCTTGATTTAAAGTCAGGGTATTACCAGATTTAAGTTGAGGATGCGGATAAACCCAAAACAGCTTTTGTTTGTCCTCTCGGCTTCTGGGAGTTTAATTGCATGCCTCAAGGAGTGACGAATGCGCCAAGCACCTTTCAAAGGCTGATGGAAAGGTGAGACATGCATTTGAAAGCTGCACTGGTCTTCCTTGATGATATCATCATGTTCTCAAAGACTCTTGAGGAGCATGAGAAGCGGCTAATGAAGGTGCTGACTCGCCTCCGAGAGAATGGGTTAAAACTGTCACCAGAGAAATGTGTCTTCTTCCAGAAGTCCGCTATCTGGGGCATGTGGTCTCTCGAAACGGGGTTGAGACAGATCCCAAGAAGATTTCGGCTCTTAACTCTTTCACTGCCACTGACGTTTAAAGACGTCAAGTAAAAACCTACGCTTCACTGCCAATGACGTCAAAAGACGTCATCCAATGATTTTTATTTTTTTTTTGAAACGGGTAGAGGAAACCCTTCCGCATGTCTGTTGAAAGTTTCCAGTCTGTCTATTGTGCCTAATGACTATTTTTGGCCCCTAGAGGGCAGCGATGACTCTCTTTTGACAAGATCGGGTGGGCGTCAGTAGAGGCGGAGCTAGAGCGTCGAGCAGGAGATGAGAATGGAAGACAAAGGAAAATGGCGGCCGGTCGCGAGGAGCTCACGCCTGAGACGTTTTTTTCAAAGACCAAAAGCATCGCTGAAAAAGCACATTGTTGACGACGATGATCATCATCGATGATGAATATGAGGGTGGTGACTCCGTGGTTGAGAAGCATTGACGCGGCAGTAGAAGACGTTAGATGGAGCTAGATGGAGGAGGGAACGGGCAATGGCGAGCGTTTGCAAGCAGCTCTACACTTACAAGACGAAAGGCATCGACCAACGCTAAAATAGTACATTGATGACGACGATGATCATCCTCGATGATGATGAAGGTGAATCCGGGCTTGACGGCGAAATTGGAACCGCTGACGCGGCGGCTATGACGGTGTCGTAACGCGGAGCGCAACCGAGCACGCACAGGCGGACGTTCGATCGGACGACGGAGAGTGCCCCGAGTCCAATGCATATTCATCGGAGGAAGTGTGTACAGTCTGCTACTTGCTTTTTATTCCCCGGAAAAAAAGGCCGTCAAGAAAGTGTAACGTTTGCACGCAAAACGGACCAATGTGAAAGTGAAAGTAAACTGTTGTGCGAGTCCTGGCGTCTCCTTGCACGCAGGAGAGCGTTACAAAAGGAAAAACTGTATTTGAAACATCCACATAATTGTAAGTAGTACCACAGTTGCACACATTTGTAAATAGTTTGCGAAATTGTTTTGTCAAATTGTTACACTGTTGAATGGAAATAAACGTATTTTGCAATCAAAAAACACTTTTTCATTGTTGGTGAAAGCGTTTTACAGAAGTAAAGCACTATTTAGGTGTTTGTGGCATCATTCATGGACAAAAAGAAGTGTACAATTCACTAGAGTGCATGAAATAACATCGTTTCACAAAAAGCTCTTTTTCTCCGTTTTTTGTTTCAAAAGAGAGAATTTCGGTGAAAGTAACCATTTTCTATTGTTGATTACTGAAGAACGTAATAAGGTAGAAACAAACTTTTTTTTCTGATAAAAGCTGAGTCCAATCTTTCATTTGGTAGTATGTGTGTTTCCATAGTCCAAACACAACATTTTCTGTGGACCTTGAAAGATCACTCAAAATGCTTAAATCAGCTGGCAGTGGGGACAACCCGTTTCTGAAAACGTCTGGCAGTGAAAGAGTTAAGACGTGGCCTGTCTCCCAAACCCTGCGACAGCTGAAATCCTTCCTCGGTTTTGCTGGCTACTATAGGAGGTTTGTAAAGGGATACTCTGGCATAGTGAAGCCTCTTCATCATTTAACCTCAGTTTACCCAACTCCTCATAAGAAATCAAAACTAAGATCAACGAAAGCAAATCAGGAAGCAGACGAATACTACAACCCAAAGGAGATCTTTGGAGATCGTTGGTCGCCTGACTGTCAACAAGCCTTCGAGACAGTTATCCAAAGCCTGACAACCGCACCTGTGCTAGCTTTTGCTGATCCTCAGAAACCTTATATACTTCACACTGATGCTAGTACTACTGGGCTCGGTGCTGTTTTATATCAAGAACAGGAGGGCCAACTCTCTTCTCCGACGCCATCCCAAAGGAACCACAGGCGGCGGCCTGTGGGCACATCGCAGAGGAGAGCGGGATCGCCTACGCGCATCACCACATCCTCAAGTTTAAGAGCCGTACCTGCCGCTTTGAGGTTGCGGATGTCAGGGTCGTCTGACTGTTCGGCAGCCATCTCGGAAAAATTAACCCCGAGCTGGACTGGACATACAATCGCGCGCGACAAACAATCAGCCACAGGGTTACACTTACCGGCCACATGCCGAACGTCTGTCGTGAATTCGGAAATGGCCGACCACGGTTCAGTAACCTTTGAAATCGCAAACGTAAGCGGCCTATGATCCACATAAGCCGTCAAACGGCGCCCTTCAAGAAGGAAACGAAAATGTCGCATCGCGAGATACAGCGCCAGCAACTCCCTGTCAAAAACGCTATACTTGCGTTCGTTATCCCGCAACTTACGACTAAAAAACGCAAGGGGCTGCCACACATTTGCCACAAGCTTCTCAACCACTCCCCCTACAGCTATATCTGACGCATCTGTAGTCAAGTTCACCTGTGCAGTGGAGATCGGATGGACGAGGGCCGCGCTCGCGAGGGCGTCCTTAGCTTTCTGAAACGCCTGTGCCCGTTGCGGAGACCACTCGAGGGGGTCTTTAGCCTTCTTGTTCCTTAAGGCACTGTAAAGAGGCTGCAGGAGGTGGACTGCACGCGGAAGGAAGCGGTTGTAAAAATTAACCATGCCTTAGAACTCCTGCAGCGCCTTAACCGAAGCTGGGTGGGGGAAATCAATCACTGCCTGTACCTTGGCAGGTAAGGGAACTACCCCCTGCGCCGATATACAGTGGCCCAAAAAATCAATCTCAGTAAGACCGAATTGACACTTAGCCGGATTGACGATTAGGCTATGTGAATCGAGGCGCTTGAAAACCTGCGTTAAGTGCGACAGATGTACCTCCGGTGAAGGACTGGCCACTAAAATGTCATCAAGATAGACAAACACAAAGTCGAGGTCGCGTAAAACACAGTCCATCAATCTTTGGAAAGCCTGTGCTGCCCCTTTCAGGCCAAAAGGCATGCGCAGGAATTGGAAAAGCCCAAACGGGGTTATTACTGCCATTTTGGGCACATCTACCGGCTGCACAGGCACCTGGTGATAGCCACGGACCAAGTCCACTTAAGAAAAAATTCTGGTGCCAGCCAGACGCGCGGAAAAATCTTGAATGTGTGGAATGGGGTAACGGTCATGCGTAGTAACACTGTTTAGCCGAAGAAAATCACCACAAGGCCGCCAGGAACCATCGCTTTTAGGCACCATGTGTAAGGGCGAAGCCCACGGGCTGTTAGAACGCCTCACAATCCCCAAACGCTCCATTGTAGCAAACGCCTCCTTCGCAATTGCCAATTTGGCCGCGTCAGGTCGGCGCGCGCGGGCAAAAACTGGCGGGCCAACGGTGGGGATGAAATGCTCCACCCCGTGCTTAGTATCGGCGGTGGAAAAGGCGGGAGTCGTCAATGACGGAAAATCAGACAGCAAACGCTGATAAACGTCGATGCCAAAAAATTTGCGTGTGTTAATGGTCCGAGTCCCCCAGCCTCACACGGGAAAGTGACGAAAGAAACAGCGTCAATCAAACGGCGGTTAGCAACATCAACAAGCAGTCCATTTGAAAATCCGCGCCAATAACTGGAACCGTGATTGAAGCAACAATAAAGTTCCACTGAAAATCACGTCCATGGAAGCACACAGTCACCAGCCTGGAACCAAAGCTGATAATGGGTGAGCCGTTAGGTGCACACAAGGACGGTCCGCTGCTACTGGCCGCCTTGTCCGCGGCGGTGAGTGTAAGCAGGCTGACTTGCGACCCGCAGTCCACCAGGAAACGTCTCCCTGATGACGAGTCTGTGATGAAGAGCAGCTCACTTTCATTGCCGGGCCCACAGCCGCTATGGAACGCCGGCGTTGGAGTATCCCGGAGCTTCAAAGGTGCAGGGGGGAACACAATGTCTAGCCTTGATGCCGAACCGCTGGTGGAAGAAACAGAGAGCCCTCTCGCGCCGCTTCCGTGTCACCACCATCGGGCCCGCATCCGGCGTCGCCTCCAGGAGGTGATCGGCTGCCACACTTTGCACGGCGAATCGTCTCGTAGCCAGCAACACTCGATCCGCTTCTTCGGCCAAGGCCCGATAATCGCAGGACGCCAGGCAAGCGGAGTTAGCCAACACCGCACGCACCAGAGGCGGTAGCTGCCGGAGGAAAATGTGCGGGAAAACGAATCCGCCTTCATCCGAGCCTAACAGCGACAGCATCTTGTCCATGAGGTCCACTGATGTGCCGGCAGCCTCGCGGTAGCGGCGACGGCTGCAAGTTGCGGGAGTTGGGGCGACATGGCCTAGGAGGACACCTCTTCATCCACTGTTCGAAACATTTTCAACGTCAGGGTCACCAATGTGGCAGTAGTAAGGAGCGTATACGACTGACTGGAAACACGTCTTTATTCATCGACTGCCAACAACAGAATGGCGAATATTGCGCCAACAAACATTCATATAAAAACACACCCCCTGCTGTATGCCTACTGGGTGAGAGGCATGGTCCTAAAGTCCACCCCACTGCATGTGATGTTTTGGACAATTTAGACCAATTCGTAAAGGAACAATATGTGAATGTTTATGGTTACCTACCATGATATATGATCAAATACTACTGTGAATTACTGATTGTAGGAGTATTTTAATGGTTGAGAGTTAAATGTGTCTACTCTTTTTAATTGAAGATTGATATTGATCTGTTGTACAACAAAACGGAATTGAGAATTGGTACTGAATTACAAGGTTTTAGGCAATATGTAGCACATGGTATTGATATTTGAAGCCTTTAGTAATTTTGTATTGAATATAGATTAATAGATACAAATGCGACCCTGTCTTTAGGTCAGGTTTTTTGGTACGGACGAATTTAAGGACCAGTCCACGATTCTGGATCACCTCTAAATGGCGAGCTAACCCAAGAACCCTCAAGGAGAAAGAAACACACACCCAAAAAAAACACATCTTCATAATCCCTGCTGGACGGTTGGTCGTGGTAGGACAAACATTTCATCATCTTTTGGATTTACCCTTGGAGGTGACAAACAGTCACACAGGACAAGTCAACTTTATAGAAAGGGCCCCAACAATTTGAGTTTAATTAAAAAGGCTGAGCTATTTTTTTGGCGCGCACAATTTTCTTTCAATTTATTATTTTCCATACGAATTGTTTTTTTCCATCTTGCAACAATACATGCGTTGCTACGCAACTGTTAATCTGTGTTGTGTCATTATTGTTGCTCAAACACATGGCTCCATAAGAATCTGGGTTCTTCTGATGCTAGTCCAAATTTGTCAAATCTTAATTTAAAGATCTATTTCATTGTTATCTCTCTTAATCTGATAAATGGGTTACAATAATCAATATTTATTCCAATTCCCCACTAGAGTATAAACACAAATTAGTTTTCTTTTCTGAGTATCGACTACTGTCAATGAAATATGACAGTGATGCGTTTTGTTTTGTTCTGCTGCTCATGCCATAAACTGACTTAATTTCCCTAATTTGTTTCCCCGCACCTCAGAGCTGCCCTACGGCTGGGAGAAGATCGATGACCCCATCTACGGCAGCTACTACGTGGAGTAAGTCGCAACGGCAATTCCATTGTTTGCATCCTTATGAATTAGGAATTAAGTTTTGTTCTTGCTTGTATTTGACATTTTAACTCTTCTTCGTCAAAACTCTTTCAAGAGAATTCTAATCTGCACTAATTATCAAAATGTGAAAGGTTTATGCTGCAATATTTCTAGAGTGGATTTTTTTTTTTAATGCCCTTGGCTGTAGTCACAAATCGCCTTGAGGACTTACCGGTTTTGCAGGAAATATACAGTAGCCTACAGGTGCATCGCAATAAATTTGAATACATAAAAGTTAATTTATCTCTGTAGTTGAGTTCAAAAAGTGAAGCTTGTATATTATACAGATTTATTAAACAAATAAGGAAATACTTTTCAGAAGTCTAATGCCTACTTAATTTCATTTGTAAAGACAATTTGTTTTGTTATGTAATATTGTCCTTCCTTCAGACTGAATTGTGGGCTTTCATTAGCTGTAAGTTTAAAAAATATATATAAAAAATATATATTTAAAAGAATAAAAATGGACATTTATCTGTTTGTAGTTAAATCTACAAGTTTCAGTTTTTGACTTTTTTTGTTTAATGTCCCTCAGTATTCTATCTTTAGAGACTAAGGGTTGACCTCACTAGCTGACGCCGATCTTGAAGTCGATTAATCACCAATCATGTGCTTTAGCATTCAAAACAGACGCCAGGTCGAAATCGAAATTAATTAAAATTGTTTGTACTGTAGTGCAGTGGTTCTCAACCGCGGTCCTCGAGTAACCCTATCCAGCCTAATTTCCATGTCTCTCTCAAACAACACAGGTGTTTCAAACGATCAGCTAATCAGCAAGCTCTACATGAAGCCTGATAACGATCCTCAGCTGTGTTGGCTGTGGGAGACATGGAAAACAGGCTGGATAGGAGTACTCGAGGACCGGGGTTGAGAAACACTGCTGTATTGAACAGCTATAAAGGGCCCTCGCAACCATGGCTACGTTGGGGTACTTGCACGTTGGGGTACTGGCATTTTGGGGTAATTAGAACAAGTAAATTATAATTGTTTTTGCTAGTATATATGTGTGCAGTTTCGTGAGTATTCAATAAAATATTACTTCTGTAAAAGGCCAAAAATGGTGCGCAATTCCTACAATCAATTCAAAATGCCCGACTTCCTAATAGATTTAGCATCTGGCGACTAAACATTTTTTTGTAGGTCTTAAGCTGATAGATATGGCTCCCAATTTTCACAATTCTAAGTGAAACATGCAATTGAGAATGCATCGTTAAAATTGGAAGAGGGCGCTATTGAGCCATTTATTGAAAATTTTACTTAAAATCTCTAAAATATTGATGTTCATGACAGGTCTGATGTGTGTGCAAAGTTTCATGTGTTTTCACCCATGTCATGTTTCCACCCTCCAAAACGGCATAAATTTTCTTTGCAAACAGTGCATTCCCATAGCAACAGTGTGCAACGAAATAAAAAGCTTTTGATATATTTTAATGTTAAACATTTTAAGATTAAACTCGGCAACTTTGGAGATGATCTGTAAATTCTGGAGGAGGAGTTCGTTAAATTATGACCAACAAAGACCCCCCAAAAATTGTCATTCAAAAAAGGTAAATCAAAATGGGGAACTTTCTGTTAGGTTTAGCATATCATAGCTCCAAATGACTTTTTTGTGCGTAGAGGGTTGTTATACAGTATATGCCTCTAAATATTGGTGGCTCTAGGAGGAACCTAGAACTGAGAATACTTCATTAAGAAGCCATTTTGATCTAAAAGGTAAAAAATGGCGCACAATTCTCTAAATATATCTAAAATGGCGGACTTCCTGTTAGGTTTAGCATATGGCTCCAAAAATGCTATTTGTACGTCTTGGGCTAATAGATATACCTCTTAATTTTCACAAATCTCGGTGAAGGCGTAGGTATGGCAACTTTAAAAAAAAAAAAAATGTTTTCGCCAGATCTGATGTATGTGCGAGTTGTGAGTGGTGAGTTTTCGTTCATGTTTAGTTCCTCAATGATCCACGTCTTTATGGAAATAATAATAATAACAACAGCCTGGACCTTGCAGCGTTCCCTGATCAGGCACTAATTATTAACTGAATAAGCGCAGAGCTGAACAGTATTTTTAAGTTACAAGGCCAAAGTGGTCAAAGAGCATGAGTATTGAAAATATAGTAGCAGTCTCAAATTGCAGCATTGGAATGTATGCCTTGCTACTACTAAATTGCTTACTTATATGAGTGGAATATGAATTAAGCAACAAAATCCACTCATTTTTATTCATCTCAGGGGGCGGCCATTTTGCCAATTGCTGTCCACAGAAAATGACATCACAATTGCTCAGGGCACAGGAAACAACCAATCATAGCTCAGCTTCAGTAAACATGTGAGCCGTTATTGATCGTTACCTGAGGGCTGATCAACTGTGATGCTGAACTGTGTTGTCGAAAGCAAGTGGCACCCTCTGAGATGGATAAAAACAGAAGAAATTTGCTGTTCAATTCATATTCCACAAACATTATATATTAATCAGAATACCGTGTTTAGACTAGTGAGGCTGCATAGAACATATAGTCAAGAACATTTTTGGTTTTAACTCCTCTTTAAGTCATTTCACATCAATGATCTGAATATATGACTGGATAGCCGATAGCCCATACACGCCCGTGCAAACCGTTGACCTGACAGGGCGGCCATCTTGCTCCTCCCCTCTCTCTCTCTCTCAAGCAAACTACTGTATAAACTACAGTATACAGTACAGGCCAAAAGTTTGGACACACCTTCTCATTCAATACTATGCTTTATTTTCATGACTATGTACATTGTAGATTCTCACTGAAGGCATCAAAACTATGATAACAACTATCGAACACATTTGGAGTTATGTACTTAACAAAAGAGGTGAAAATAATCAAATAAATACATAAATAAATTGCCATCCTTTTCTCTCATTACTTTTTTGCACATGTGTGGCATTCTCTCGATGAGCTTCAAAAAATAGTCACCTGAAAGAGTTTTCCAACAGTCTTTAAGGAGTTTACAGACGTAAGAATGCCAAAAGTATGCAAAAAAGTAACCAGAGCAAAGGATGCCTATTTTGAAAAATCTATAATATAAAACGTGTTTTCAGTTATTGCACCTTTTTTTTGTTAAGGTCATAATGCCACAATAGTTCATACATAGTTTTGATGCTTTAATAAAAAAAATATATGTACAAGTTTCCTCCTGCAAAAATCATTAAGCATATAATTTATACATGTACTGTATTTCTGTTTCTACTAAGTACTGTCTCAAATGTTCTACAATTTCAATATTGTAAATGGATGGTATGGTATAGGATCGTATGCCGAGAAACGTTTCTTGGGAAGAGCAATATGGCAGCCTCGCGGCTTAAAAAGTCTTGGCCTATCGGCTATCCAGATATTTTTGCAGATCAGTGTTTCACACAAACTCCAAGTGAAGGTGGTTGTACTTGAAGATGTATTAAGGCATACTCAAATCTCTCAAGTCATCTTTATTCATATAGCACTTTCAAACAGACGCAGCTGTCACAAATCGCTTACAGACCACATATCATAAAACATTGCAAACAATGCAATCATAACAAACCAACAAATCTTTTTTTTTCTATTCCTACGTACGCCTTTGATTTTTGTCGCAGTTATTAATGAAAGAGGAGATTCAGTCTCTTTCCAACAGGTGATCAGAGACGTCACGATCACAGCATGCATGACATCCGACATGTCTGCTACAAGTTAAGTTTGAAAGTAAACAAGCAGCAGTAGCGTCCATTGATGAGTTACAAACATACAATAAGAATGTTTCAATTCTCCAGTCCCATTTGGATCCGCTCACTTCCAAGCGCAGAACTCTCATTTCTCTCCACATCTCACATACACCTCTGCATTTCGCATTGATGTTCCCCATCCTCTTCTCCACTCGCCATCCAACCAGCCATACCAGCGCAGACTGCTCAACAGTGCCGACATCTCTCCTGAGCAAAATCCAGGCTGCTCTCTATTTACTGGCGCAAAAAAATGTTGAAATGTGCTGGTGCAAGCATGCTGCCGAAAAAAGCGCAACCATCAAGCACTGATACTCTCCTTTAAAGAATGTTCACGACCAAAACTCTGAGAACAATCCACTCCACAACATAAACCTCAAAACACAACATGACAACAACAAAAAAAGACAAAAACACAAAAAAAACAGCAGAACTCTGGAAGAGCTCCTAAGCACGGTTGCCAACTCTTGGTGGCATCTTGGGGAAATAAAAAATCTGCAGCAAAAGTACTATTGAAAATTGTTATATTTACAGTGATGTCACTTAACCTTAATGCTGTTTGAGACCCTGGAAATGGAGGATAATGTGCATAAAATGACTGTCATTACCTAAATGGTATATGCCATGTTGTGAGAACACTACAATTAAATCCTGTTTTTTAAAATCCAGTGTGGTGGCATAGAAAGGGAAAAATCATAAGGGAAAAAAATCGCTCTGGACTTGACTGCACTGTATTTCTATTATTGTGTCCTAATAGTCAATGTTCTTTGCAGTCACATCAATCGCAGGACTCAGTTTGAGAATCCAGTCCTGGAAGCAAAGAGGCGCCTTGAGCAGCAGAGGCAGATGCAGAGTCAGGGCCTCTCCGCTCTCCCGCTGCCAACCATATACAGAGGTACACTGCATGCAGTTTAAACCAATGGGATGTATCATAACTGAGAAAAACTGTGGTGGCTCATTTTGCATCTTTGAAAGGCTAGTGTATTATGGGGTATATGCCACGGAGGAGGCCGGACTTCCAACTTCCTGGTTTTCACACATCAGCTTTGTATGTGGGCCGTGTGCTCGTTCTTGTGCTTCTGCCCTTGTGCTCCTCGGTTGCGCGTTCCCGTCGACGGGTGCAAGTGTGTAGTGTGTCTGTCTCAGTTGTCCGAAGCATTCCAGAGAGTTGCCGGGCGCAGGTGTAGGAGTGCAAGTGTTGGAACTGAAGAGGGTCTTCTGCCCAGATTTAGTCATAAGTGTTTTAATTTTCCTTATTTCCTCAGTAAAGCTTTGTGAGTGTTATCGCAATTTCTGCCAAGTGTCTGTAATCAATGATGTTTTTAAAGTCTTATCGTCATGACTGGGACCTCATCTATTTCCACAACAATGGGCCATTGTCTGTGGTTGAAATGTCTGTAATCAATGATGTTTTTAAAGTCTTATCGTCATGACTGGGACCTCATCTATTTCCACAACAATGGGCCATTGTCTGTGGTTGAAGTGTCTGTAATCAATGATGTTTTTAAAGTCTTATCTCATGTCCGGTGAACTCCAGGTGGGCTGTTTGGTGGGGGCTTTGTGGTACCGCCCTTCAAGATAGTATAAGAATGTTGTGAGTCCGCTGTAACTTGGCACTTGCGAGAGGCTGCCACCATTGTCTGGGAACTCGCTTGTGCCCGGAATATTCTGTAGAAATAAAAGCTTCGAAGTGACTGTTCATCGATCTCCAGCCTGCATTCGGATAACCAACATTCTCACTACCCGAAAGAAAACGAACACGCGGAATAAAAGATCTTTTTCTTCAACAAATTGGTGACCCTGAACGTGTTTTGGGCTGAGGTATTGGTCAGCAACATCTGCCGCCAAAGTAATTAAAAGGTAAGAGGACAGGTAAAAAATGCGTGTCAAGTATGTGTGGGGGGAATGAGAGAGAACAGGTAAAAAATGCGTGTGTAGTATGTGTGGGGGCGGTGCCTGAAAAAGATAGAGGAGGAGGGAAAGAATTGTTGAATAACTGGATGAGGAGTGTTGCGAGAATGGATGGTTTGTTTGGTGACATTAACGAGAGAAGAAAAAAAAGGGAAAAGAAGGCTGAACTGGCGGGTTGTCTCCAAAGGGAGGGTGAGAGAGAATGATAAGAAAGTTGTGGAAATGGCGTTGCGGAACAGGCCCTTCAAATGAGGAAGTGGAAAAATGGTTGTACATTGCTCAGTTGCAGAATCAAGTAGCAGAATTAAAGTGTCATGTCCAGAATCTTTCAGGTGCCCACCCGAACCAGAGAAATCTTCCAAAGGTCCAGATTTTCCTCCTCATCGGGCTGTGACTCATTCTCAAATCTTGCAGGCACCCATGTTAGCTAAAGTTGACCTGTCCACTGGTAACTCTGCTATGTTTTACAAACCTTTCTCTCCCACTGATGTGAGTGTGTGTTGATGCAGAAACTTCCTCCTATGCAATCTGGTGGTGCCAATTGGCTTCAAGCAGTGCAGAGAGTGGTTACGGGACAAATGTTAATAGCAGGTGATATCCGTGTTCTTTTTACACAATTATGTCCGCTTTTATAGTTGAATATTTTAATGTAATTTTTTTTAATTATTATTATTATTATTATTATTTTATCTTTTTAATTTTTTTTTGTCTCCCAGATAATTAGGCTCTTACGCGACAAAATTACTTAACCTTGTCGTCTTAGACCTTTGTTTCCCCTCCCTGAGTGTGTTGTTTCAGATCTGGTTTTCACTCCCAAAGCAGATGAGGAGGCCGCGGCTTTTGTTGATCGGGCCCTCACTGATTACACTCTGAAAACAGGACACGCCCTTACGGCCTCCACTTTGCATTCGCAAGTGTTCCGAGCAGCCATTTTGAAGGGCATTCCCAAGTCTGTGGCACAGGCAATGGAGGTTGACCAGTGGTTGTCACATCTTAAACATCATTTAAGGAGAAATTCTAAAGAAAAAGAGTCTAAGGTAGATTAACACAAAAGTACAGAAACACAGCTTGCTATGGTGCAGTTGCAAAATTTGAAAAAGCAGGAAGAAAACACTCTTGCTGTGATCTCATCTCCCTCTGTCGATTCCGAGTGCATGATGTATCAAGCAGGTTAATTCATGAGTCAAGGTGCGCCCCTTGGGTGGCCTAACATGTGCTTCAATTGTGGACGGCCTGGTCATTGGGCCCGCGATTGCAGACAGCGACCTCAAGCATCTGGGTGGAGAGGCAGAGCCCAACAAACTGCACGCCGCAGCAACAACATTCCCCTGTGCCAAACCAACAGTATATGCCTCTATCTGGTGGACAGTTTCCACAATGATGGTGCCCTGAATCCACATGCTCAGTGACTGTTCAATGTTTTTTAACAGACTCTTTTGCATTCTTTTGTGTTTGCACCTAACTGTCCAGTCAATCTTTTGGGCAGAGATCTCCTCATTGCCACATGCCCTCTCATCAAATGCAGCCCTGATGGACTTATCCTGGAATTTCCGGATGATAACACCTACTGCTGCTCTACCTCGTCTGCCTCCAGTGCCACCTCCCAGTTCCCGCTTGTTGAACAATGCCCTGTGGCATGCGCCACTGCCGACATCTACTGGGCAAGAGTGGATATTGACTCCAGTTGTTGGCTCGAAGTTGAGCACTTCTGAGCTCTCTGGTCACATTGGGTTCGTAACTTCAGATCTTATGATATGGTAACTGATTGTATGCATTGCACTCTGTACTATGGCAGATCAGGGGATGAGATCTATAGCGAGGCATTTCAGGAAATTCAAAACAACGTATGGGAATTGAACATGGGATGATTGGCAAAATTTATTTCACTCTTAATTGCTCTATTTCCCGTCACTTGATGCTTATTGGATTCAGTCTAATACATTTTTACCCACTTCCGTTTTGGAGCACCAGCTTCTGGATAGGCACCATGGAAGTGAAACAACCGACAGCGATTTTGCTGGTTACCTTCTTGATTTCTTTCCCACATCACTGTGGTCCATGGATCCCACTGATGTTGGTCTCTGTAACGTCTCACCTGTTGTGCTTCAGATGAAACCAGGACAAATATATGTTCCCCAATACTCTGTAAAAGAGGCTGGGATGATTGGCATTTCGGAAACAATTGACGGTTTGCTCAAAGCAGGAGTGTTGTGTGAAATTTCCGGCTCTGATTATAACACGCCTATTTTACCCGTTGAGAAAAAAGATACTGGAAAGTTTTGCATGGTCCATGACCTGCGAGCGATTAATACGGCCGTCTTAACTCCTACTTTTTCTGTCTCGAATCATCACTCGGCATTGTCTCAAATTGCATCAACCCACACTCATTTCACTTGCATTGACCTGGCTAATGCTTTCTTTTGCATTCCACTTTACCCTTTAATGAAGCTATTTTTTTGCTTTCACTTGGAATGGTGTTTGCTACTCCTACAATCGCCTGCCTCAAGGCTTTGTCCTTTCACCTGGACTCTTCAACGACTGTCTTCGCCAGTTGCTGTCTCCACTTGAACTGCCCCCTGTTGTTCTCCTGGTGCAGTACGTGGATGACCTCTTGCTGGCAGCTCCATCTGAAACTTCTTGTCTTGAAGCCACCATGTCTTTGCTCTTCATCTCCTTGAAACAGCATCTTTCCACTGCTGCAGCTTTTGTGATTCCTGATTACAGTCGCATGTTCTATCTTGACGTGTCTGAAAAGGTCAGCAGTGTTTCTGCTGCCCTTTATCAGAAGGGGGTAGGAGGAAGTTGACAAGTTTGTCTGTATGCATCAACTCCATTGGAAAAATACGAGCAAAGACACCCAATTTGCGACACCCATTGACAACCCGGACGTGACTCTTTTCACAGATGGATGTTGCTTCAAAGGCAACGATGGCCTACAATCTGGATTGTCAGTAACCCAACCCACAGAAACAGGTTTTGAAGAAGTCCAAGCAGAAAGAATTTTAGGCTCTCAGTCAGCACAAAGAGCTGAAATTTTGGCATGAACAGCAGCTCTCAGATTGGCAGAAAACTAATTATTAATTATTTACGCAGATTCGGCGTATGCACACATGACAGTTCATGTTGCATTAAAAGAATGGTAGTGAAATGATTTCCAAACTGTAACCGGTACACCTATTAAACATCAGGATGATATTCTTAAATTGCGAGATGCTTTAATGCTCCCAACAGCGGTGGCAGGAATAAAATGTAAAGGTTACTCTGGAACCAATGATTTTGTATCAGCAGGAAACGAATCAGCAGATCAAACAGCAAAAAAAGGTTGCGGGGTACCGACCGACACTTCAACTAACTGTAAGTGAGTCTCAATGTGACAATCCACAGGAGGTGATCGTAGAATGTATTGTAAATAAATGTATTCCATCTCAGAAACAATTAAAAAATCAAATTTCTGAAGCCCATGGAATATGCCATGTAAAGTGTGGATGAAACACTGAGACGACTACACACCTGATAGCATCCTTTCATGAGACAAATTGGTAAAAGTGAATTGCAGGACTGCAGTGTTTGCAGCAGGTATAACAGTATGCCTACATCTAGACCTCCCCAGGGGCACTCACGATCCGGACGTGACTGCTCCTGGTCAGGTGGTTTTGATGGACTCACTGACATGATAAAACCTGTGTCAGGATACAGATATTTGCTGGTAATAGTGGATTCATTTTCAGGATGGCCAGAGGCATATCCCTGCAAATCTGAAATAGCAAATATAGTGGTAAAACATCTGATTAATCATTACATACCATCACATGGGTTTCCTCGAAAAATTAGATCAGACAATGGAACCCATTTCAAAAACAAACATCTACAAGCAGTAGAAAAAGCATTGGGGCTAAAACATACATTTGGTTCAGTGTATCATCCCCAATCCCAAGTACAGGTTGAGCGAATGAATAGAAAAATTAAAGAAAAATTGGCTAAAGCACTGACCTCATCAAATTTGAATTGGCTACAAGCGCTTCCTGTTGCGTTAATGAATGTGCGAATGTTACTAAACTCAGCCAAAGGCTGGACTCCGTTTGAATGTCACACCAACAGACCTTTTCCGGCTCCAACAGCTCCATTGGAAGAGACGCACGTTCCAGAACCTCCAGAACTCAAACAACTAACATTTACTAACAAAAAAACAACCAGATGCTCCTTCAGAAATAAATGATTGTGAATATGTATGGTTGAAAGTGATTAAATGAAAATGGTCTGAGCCCAGGTAGACTGGACCCCACAAGGTGACAAAGAGGACATCTTCTGCAGTTCGCCTGCACGGAAAAGATGATACGTGGTATCACATCTCCTCCCCCCGACCGGCAAGGACACCGGCTAGAGCCATTGTCCCTGCACCAGGCAATCACCCAACAACAACTGAGAAGCAAGCCGGCTCCCACTGACATCGTTCTATTAAAGGTTGAGTCCACGGTATACGGGCAGAATAATCCCGGTGACTCATCCTGGGACCTTAACCTAAGGTCCTGAAGAAGCTGACAAACGCCCTCTTTTCTTCAACCCAAGAACATCATCTCATCCGACGAAGATCCCGCTGGGATTTTTCTCTGAAATGTTTATCTGCTTGTGTCGGACTCTTTTGAGTCTGAAAGAAGGATTGAAGAGGATCTTCTGCCCAGATTTAGTCATAACTGTTTTAATTTTCCTTATTTCCTTAGTAAAGCTTTGTGAGTGTTATCGCAACTTCTGCCAAGTGTCTGTAATCAATGATGTTTTTAAAGTCTTATTGTCATGACTGGGACCTCATCTATTTCCACAACAATGGGCCATTGTCTGTGGTTGAAGTGTCTGTAATCAATGATGTTTTTAAAGTCTTATCTCATGTCCGGTGAACTCCAGGTGGGCTGTTTGGTGGGGGCTTTGTGGTACCGCCCTTCAAGATAGAATAAGAATGTTGGGAGTCCGCTGTAACTTGGCACTTGCGAGAGGCTGCCACCATTGTCTGGGAACTCGCTTGTGCCCGGAATATTCTGTAGAAATAAAAGCTTCAAAGTGACTGTTCATCGATCTCCAGCCTGCATTGGGATAACCAACATTCTCACTACCCGAAAAAGAACGAACACGCGGAAGAAAAGATCTTTTTCTTCAACAGAACGCAGCCATCAGTGGCAGTGTGAAAGTCGGAAGTCCATGGCATCTACCCCATTGTTGTGCATAGGACACATAGGCAAAAAAAAAATTGAGGTGACAGCGAGAATTAATCTTTTCGGCTTGCGTTAACATTTTTTATGAGCCATATTAAGCAATGCAATATTGGAGCACCTGAATTATCTAAGGCAGGGTTCCCCAATCCTGGTCCTCGAGGGCCAGATGTCTTTCAGGTTTTAGATTTTTCCGTCCTCCATCACATCTGATTCTAACGATCAGGATTGCTATCAGGCTTCTGCAGAGCTTGCTGATGAGCTGATTACATGAATCAGGTGTGTTGGAGGACAGAAACATCTAAAACCTGCAGGACTCCAGCCCTCGAGGACCAGGATTGCGAAGCCTGATCGAAGGGCTGACTTGGACTGAGTCACAAGAATGGTTCATGTCAATTCACCGATGACAGCTAGGACTCTCTGCCAGCTGTTTTTGCTGGTGGTCTCTCAAAATTTTAAAATCATGTTTTTCAGGTTGAGCAGTTGCATCCAATTCCTACACATTTGAGACAAGTTAAATCAAACAAAATAACAAACAGAATGATTGTTGCAATAAGATTTCTTTTCGCTAATATAGTAATTTGTTTGTTTGCCTCTGCCAGTTCCATCACTTCAACAATTTTTACACCTGTTGCCAATTATGTGGTAATCTTCTAAGGTGGTGGACACGCCCACCAAGGTTATTTGTTATTTGTAAATTTGATAGATTTTTATTCGATTAGTTTAAATAAAAAACATCATCACAGAATTGTACTGGAAAACAAAGCCAATGGAAATGGTGTAGGCTGAACACGTAATTTGGAAACTTTTTTTAAAAATCCAAAAGTATCTGTGTAGCTTCTCAGTCATCTAGGTTAGTAAGCTGCAAAAGTTGAATGGATGTGAACAGCAATCCTTTCATTTGGCATGTCACCTTTTATCCCTCGCTTTCTTGTTTTTTGGTGGCATTCCTTGATCCGGATTTTTTTAGAGCCTAGCGGGACAAAAAAAGTCCCTGTCACTAACGACACCTGGGAACAACAACAAGAGACCATGTTCCTCCTCAGTTGCCCTCGTCGGGTTGGGGATGAGATCCTGCCCCAAGTCGAGGAGTTCAAGTATCTTGGGGTCTTGTTCACGAGTGAGGGCAGGATGGAGCGAGAGATCGACAGGTGGATCGGTGCAGCGTCTGCTGTGATGTGGACTCTCTATTGAGGTAAAGAAGAAGCTGAGCCAAAAGGTGAAGCTCTCGATTTACCGGTCGATCTACGTTCCCACCCTCACCTATGGTCACAACCGTGTGGGTCGTAACCGAAAGAACAAGATCCCGAATACAAGCGGCCGAAATGAGCTTCCTCCACAGGATGGCCGAGCTCTCCCTTAGCGATAGGGTGAGAAGCTCGGTCATCCATGAGGGACTCATAATCGAGTCATGTTGAGAGGAGCCAGTTGAAGTGGCTCAGGGATCTGGTTTGGATGTTTCCTGGACACCTCCCTGGAGAGGCGTTCCGGGCATGTCCCACCAGCATGAGGCCCAGGGAACGACCCAGGACACACTGGCGAGACTGTCTCTCAGCTGGCCTGGGAACATCTTAGGATCCCTCAGGGGGAGCTGGTTGAAGTGGCTGGGGAAAGAGAAGTCTGGGCTTCCCTCCTAAAGCTGCTACCCCCGCGACCCGACCTCGGATAAGCGGTAGTGGATAGATGGTTTGAAATTTGCTATGAACAGCTGTTTACTTGACGTCTAATCTCTCTGGCCCGGTGACATTTTATTGATTTTAAAAATTTGGCCCAAATGAATTCATAATTGAATAGCCCTGGTCTAGTGTTCCATATCTCACCTACTGTAATATTATAGATTACCTATACCTGTACGTACTTGATAAATTATAACAACGTAGGCTACATTAAAATAATAAAACTTCTTAAATGTATTTAATAATAATCCTCCACATCAATCAACATTAAATATATTAATAACAATGCGTCAGATTTATATAGTGCTTTTTTGGACACTCAAAGATACTTCACAATAGATACCATTATTCACAAACTCACACATTCACACTGGTGCTGGTAAACTACGTATGTAGCCACAGCTGCCCTGGGACAGGCTGGCGGAAGTGTGGATTCCAGTGTGTGCCTACGGCCCCTCCAACCACCACCAAACATTCATGCCATCCATACAACAGTGTGAGTGGCACTATTCAATTTGTATTCAGTTGTAAACGGACATTTTTTGCATGTTTTTTTTTTTCTCAATAAACAATTGCATTTTACCTCAAATTGTCATGGAAATGGGAATACTGTTGTTTTGTTTAGTTTTTTACTTGATATTTGACTATTTGATAGATTTCCTTAACCCCATATATTTGACACCAAATTCACCATTATTGCTATAACAGAAGCAAGGATATGAGCCTCTTAAGTACATTACTGCCATTTAAAAAGAAAGAAAGTACGTTATTTCTATGACCCTTAGGCACTTCCATTCCATGGCAAAGTTGCATCATGAAATGAAGTCAAAAGCCGCTAAACCTCTCTACTATCACCTTTAAGCTTCTGTTTGTCTCTCTCGCAGAAAAGCCACTGTTCACGAGGGACCCGACCCAATTGAAAGGCACGTTTCTGTCTACGGGCCTCCAGAAGAGCAACATGGGATTTGGCTTCACAATAATTGGAGGCGATGAGCCCGATGAGTTCCTGCAAGTGAAGAGTGTCATTCCGGATGGGCCGGCTGCTCAGGACGGAAAGATGGACACAGGTACTTCAAAACTGTCTTCAAGTCCCTGCAAAGTGAAAATAAATGTCTTCTACATTTGATACACCACAGAGGAGAGTTGCTTAGAATTTGAATGATTAAAAAAAATCTGCACGTGTATAAAATGTGAAAATTATGAAAATCTAGCTGTTCTTTGTGCTCTCGAGACATTGAGGTGCTCTAAAGCAGTCAACCCAGCCCAAATCCCTAATCCACACACTCACGGCCAAATTGGACAAATTTTAGCCTTCTCGCTCATTCGCCTTCTCTCTGCACACACTCACGGCCAACAACGAGGCTCTCTGAAGCAGCCAGGCTAGCGACCGGACTATCCAAAGGGAAATTTATTTTCAGGCATAGCTTGCTAGCCAACTGCATAGCGTAAAATGCCACAGATAACCGCTGATGAGAACGAATGTTCTCAAGTTCTTATGCAGTGGGGGAGGGGCAACTGTCACTGGGCACTGTTTCAGCCACGCCCAAAAATCAGGAAGACTGAAATAATGGACAGCTATATTTCCGCAATTTATTACTAAATAGTTAGCAATTATTAACTTAGTTAACTATTAAATAAGTTAACTATTTACTAACAATTATCTTCAAACATGTACAGTATAATGTGTAAACAAATCTCTGAATTAACTTTACAGGATCTTTCAATCTTAACCTAGATATAGACCAGAATCTAAATTTAAACACTTCATTGTAATGGGTGTTGTGTTTGGTTGTGCTAATACATATTTATCTTAGTTTTCAGTAATGCGTGCCACCTAGGAGGCCCGGTCGGTCCCAGCAGGAGAAAGCATCACAATTAGGTTGAGCCATGTGGTGTCATTTTGCTAACACACTGAGGTTCACCCTCCAAAATAGAATTCACTACATGCAGTATGCTCTGTATTGATTAGATTCTAATGCCAATTTTAAGGCCACACCCACAGTTATGCTTTTTGTAGATGGGTCCTCTATTGACAACATTTGGAAGTTACGCTATGCAATGAGCCACTGTAGTGTGCACAGGAATGTAACAAGACATTGGCATTGGCATGGGAAGGCAGGTTTTGATACAGCCATACTAACATGAGTACTGTGTTAAGTACAAATTCGGCTGATGTTGCTGTCATAAGAACAGAATGTCTCCAAGGTATTAACTGCCAAAAACTTGCATTTATCAGGAACAAATGTAAAAAGTCAACAATTGGGCAAAACAACAGACACAAAATGAAACACTGACAAAAATCTGACAAAAATCCGACAAAAACTGGCAAAAAAATCGCAAAAATTTAGACATACTTGGGCTAAAAAATTACTAAACTAAAATTACATAACTAAAAAATATGACTACACAAAAAAAAAGCAACATAGTTAATAGGTGTATTAACAAGTTTACACGGTGTTGTAACATCGTAACAATTATATATTTATTTTCTTCAAATAAATATGATTTGTAAGTAAAGGCAATCTTTTCTGCAACATCCTGTCAAATTTGATGACAACGTGTTGCAGTTTACGCAGCTACATATTACTTCCTCCCCAACACATCTGCTGTCCTCCATGATCACCTGTTCTGTTTCTGTTTGCTTCAAATTAACCAGTTATAAAAAATAACTTTTCTATTGCCTGAATGTAAACTGACAAAAATTCACTACACCTTGGGTGAAAATAAATACAGAAATACTAGATCTGACTAATATATAAAGTTTAACAAATCAAACCCCAAAAAAAGGCAAAATATCTGCCCAAAGAAGACAACTACCTGGAAAAAAATGACACACCTTGGACAAAAATCAAGCAAAAATATATTAAAAAATATATATATACAAACATACACAAAAAATATGTAACAAATCTGACAAAAACCCTTACAAAGTCAGGCAAAAAAAACAACAACTAACTAACATACAAAAATCTGATACTTACCTTGGATAAAAATCTAGCAATATTCTCAAAATCTGATTAAAATATGTCTTAATCCTTTTTAAATATACCCCCAAAAAAATGGCTAAATAGAAATCTGGCAAAAAAAATAACCCCTGACAAAAGTAGGGCATAAATAACTAACAAAAAAAAAGACCAAACAAAAATAGTACTTACGGCTTTAATTGCTGTTTTTCATTTGATTGGTTTCTATTATGGCTTACAAGTGTTTTCCATACAAATATTTACTGTAATTATGACTTTACTAATACATCAACATGAATTAGTGATTGGTTCAGCTGTATTCCAAAATATGCACACATTCAATTACAGTACAATATATTGTAAACCGACATTTGCATGTGTTTATGTTTACAAGTTAATTAGCCTGCATTGTGCTTCTTGATCATGTCACCTCAATTTTTAGTTTTACTATGGTAGTACCAGAGTTTTATATGGTACGGGTTCACAAACTGGTTATCAGTATGGGCCCCCTTGTACCTAAATGTATTTGTTCTTTTACTACACAGTAAATTCTGTAGAATGAATTTGACTCTATTTAGAGTAAATTTGACTCTATTTAGAGTGTACTTTATTCATCCAATAAAGCCCCCCACTTCTGCATCTGCTGTCAAAAGCTTGTTAACTTTTGAATATTTTTACTCTTGTGAGTCAAGTAAAGTTCATGAAGTGAAATTCTGTAAAAGCTCATGTGATGGAAGTTACAGTGATGCTGGCTAATGGACGACAAAAAAAGTGATGGAGGGGCTAGGAATTGGTGTTAAAGGGGCAAGACAGCAAATATTTTTTGTTTGCAAACATACCGTTCTGTTTTCAGTATCTGTACTTGTATTAGGTGTAGAAATGCATTAACAAGCATTGTTGTTTTATGGGCCCAAACCAGTCTCCTTATTGACTGTTACTTTGTCGTCTCAATTAACACACAATGGACGTGAAGCTTTATGAATTTTGTTCTGTCTTTGTAGGGATTAAAATGATGCATCATGTTAGATGTCGTAATATTTGTGTCTCACTTTGCACACCATATGTAATAACCTCCAATTAGTGCCTTGAGATACAAGTGACCAGTTGTACAGTCGTACATTGAGATATGTGCACTGTATGTGACAAGCAGCAGCTTAGCAGATAGTAAACAGCTCTTCATAAAAGGGGCGTCTAGCCCTCCCATCTGAAGTTCATTGTCAAACTAAACATAAAACAAAGAGAACCACATGTGTCGAAGTCCGGTCCTCGAGGGCCGGTGTCCTGCATGTTTTAGAGTATTCCCCTTCTCCAACACACCTGAATCAAATAATCAGTTCATCAGCAAGCTGTACAGGAGCCTGATAACAATCCTGATCATTGTGTCACATGTGTTGAAGGGTAGAAACCCCTAAAACATGCACATTGACATTGACACCTGTGGAATCGCAAAGCTTTACCTTACAATCCTTGTTCCTGTTAGATCCTTAATTCTTAATTAAAGCGGGTGCTGATTTTATAGCAGAGCCATTTGCATGCATGTTTAATTAACCTTACAGCAGTTACTAAAGAATTTCCCAAAATTTGGAAGTCTCCTTTTGTTCCCCCATTACTGAAAGGGGGTGACCCTAGTACTGTATTTTAAACTAGTGTTTCTCAAACCCAGTCCTCGAGTACCTCTATCCAGGCTGTTTTCCATGTCTCCCACAGCCAACACAGCTGACCATCATTATCAGGTAGAGCTTGCTAATTAGCTGATCGTTTGAAACACCTGTGTTGGTTGAAAAAAAAAGAGGAAAACAGGCTGGATAGGGGTACTCGAGGACCGCGGTTGAGAACCCCTGTTTTAAACAACTATCGACCTATTTAGAATTTTATCAGCACTGGCTTAAATTTTTGAAACTCCTGTGAGTGATAATAATAGAAACAGCATCCATACAATGTTGATGTTTTTAGCTTGGCTATTTAAATAATTAATTGATAATTTCATCCAAAATGTTGGGTTTTGTGAATTTTAATTTGTCTCACTCTGTACTGTATATTTGTAACTTTGTGTTCTGTTGCTGCTGCCTGTCTTGGCCAGCTCTCACTTGAAAAAGAGGTTTTTAATTTCAACGGGACAAACCTAGTTAAATAAAGGTTAAATGAAATAAAAAAAGAAACGTCCCTTTATTTAATGGTAAGCAACCAAAGCGCCGTATATAGCCTAACATATAACGCTTTTAGCAATGGTGGATATTTGAACACAAACAGTGGGGCAACACATGTAGATAGACACTATAAACAGACTATATAACAATACTCAGAGGCGTTCTCTACAAACAAAAAATAATAATTGTGAAAGCCTGTCAAGTGTGTATTATGTTTCGCCACCCAGCTCGTTAGCATAGTTAGCAAATTAGCACTGTTTGAAAAGCTCCAACGCTAGCCGGATGATGGTGATGTTTGTCAAAGTCAGAGCGCTCGTGGCTGTTTGTGCTTTGCACTCCTGTGAACTCGCAAGCTGGCCTCATGCCCAGTCTCTCGCTCGCTCACTGCCTAAACTGCTCGTTTAAGCCTTCTTCCTCCATCCTCTGTTCTTATACTTTCATGCCGTTCTCCATCTCTCTTTAATACCCTTTTTTGTCTCTGTGATTTAGACTTCATTGTCTCCCCATCTTTACACTTGTCCTCTGCTTTTTCAGCCTCTGTGTGTGTTTTTCTTCTTCATCATGCATCTATGCGCTTCTTGACTTTTATTCCTCCTCCCTTTGTCCCTCCTTTCACATTTGTCAGCTTTTTCTTCTTCGCCCTCTCATTTTCATTTTCTTTCTCCGCAACTTGCTGCTCTCCCCTCTGTGACATTGCCAGAGCTGCTCACAGGCGCACACACACACGGGCGTTCCATGGCTGAGATTAGCTGGCCTATTTGAGCTGAGCGACATTGCTCTTAGGGATTGTGTGTGATGATGCATGTGACATGTATGTTTGAGTGTGTGTGTGCGTGCATGCGTGTGTGGATAGGCGGTGAGGGCCTCCAGTGGTGTGAAGTAGAGGATTTAAGGTGACCGCATTTGTCATGGGACTACAACTTTAAAGCAAAAATCCAAAATGTCCAGACATAAAACGACTGCAGAGACCATGCAGTGTTGCCTTCATGAAGTATTTCACTCCCCGTACATCACCTCCGTTTTTTCTAACTCTTCCTACTATCTATATACTATTAGGACAGTAAGTTACCCAGCTAACATGAATAACAATGATCAAGATAAACTTAGCGAGTTATGTATGACGCAAACAAAATAAAAGTAAAAAAAAATACATGGACTGAGCAGACACTGATGCAGGTTTACATCCGTCGACAACAGAGGCAAAAGCTCGCTCTTAGCTCATTTGGTTGCTAGGTTAGCGATATGGTTTAACCTAGCCCATTTTAGCTACTTTACAGGCTCCTTACCAAATACAGGCTCTTAGCAAATGTAGGAATGCTTGTTTGTCTGGGAGAAATTTAGCTGGGGCTGAGGCTGTCCACACTATGTAATCCATTGAAGACATCGCTCCACTTTGTGGATTCCTCGTGTACGATTTACACAATCTATGGGCACATCGCTTCACTATTTTTGCTTGTTGGAGGTTCATAACTTGTTGGAACTTTGTTTGGTAAGGTTTTATTGAATCTGACAGAGGTCTTGCGAACCGATTTTTACAAAGGATTTCAATGGAGTGGATACAAGCTGGATGGATATTGGCTATTTGGGGGCGTGGTTTTTTGAAAGGTCAATTGTGACTCATGAGGTTTCGGCCTAATGGCAGCGATATATTCTTTATGCTCTGTGGGAACATTGGCCGTTTCTCAATATCAAGAACACATAGTACGTTTTTGTGACCCAACGAGTAGGGTCTTGGTAAGCACAGTCTCAAGAACGTACTTCCCAAGCACGCATA
This sequence comes from Vanacampus margaritifer, assembly GCF_051991255.1. Taxonomy (NCBI): domain Eukaryota; kingdom Metazoa; phylum Chordata; class Actinopteri; order Syngnathiformes; family Syngnathidae; genus Vanacampus; species Vanacampus margaritifer. The sequence continues at coordinate 2,630,914 of NC_135437.1, forward strand.
TCTTGCTGGTGTATTTTCGTAATTCATCGCAGTTTTATCATGTGACGATCTTTCAATGAATTTGTAGTACTATGTTGATGTTAGCAAAATGTCTTTGTAAAACATAAATGGGTTAAAAAAACATACTTACGTCCTTGTGATTTTGTGAGACGACATCAGTCCTGTTCCAATCGGAAGTAAGCATAAGCCAAGACCACACGGAATTCCCAGGTGTCGTTCTTTTTTGTTAGCTTAAACCAACTATCCATTAGTTGTTGCTTGGTGAAGGCTTGGCTGAGAAAATATCCCAAGATGCATTTCGTACTTTAAGGAACGAATGGCAATGGAGGGGCATCGAATTTGTTCTTTTTCTTTATTCTTCTTTCATTTCCGGCAGACTAGGCACGGCATGTGCATTGCTGCCCACCCCACCAGCATCACGTTTGCACGTAATCCTCCCCTTTTATTAGCGTAAATGATGATAAATATTTATTGTGTGAAATACAACTTTATTAAATCTAGTCATTTTTTTACACAACTTAGTTTAGCAACTGCAATTTACAATATTATATATAAAAATATTAATATATATTAAATGTGATTTACTATATATTTAAAGATAATTTTTATAGATGTACCACAATTTCAGGAGAATCAGATCAAAACCTGCAACTCACATCGGTGTCCTTCCAGAACATTTTTTCCCCCAATATAATCCTAAATTGGATAAATTCCATGTATAATTTTAAATGATACTTTTTTCATATATTACTCGTAATTATATAACATCTAGTCACGTGGTACACAGTTACGGCAATGCGTCAGAACCAGGAAGCTTGCAATAAGAATAACATCCGGGTATTCCGTCCGTTCTTTGCTCGGCCCTTATGGCTTTTTGCGTACTTGCAATTGGAACAGTACTTGGGCTGCGACTGATGACGTTTCAAGTACGGACAAGAATGCATATTGAAAAACAGCCAATGAGTAATGCTGGCGCTTACTAGGGGGCAGTCCCTCCCTCTTCTTCTTGCTCTTAATTACAGTGCATCATAGTGCTGCCCGGCATGTTGTGGCACAATGTGGTACTACACTGAAAGCACACACATCTAAATTCGTTCTTGCCTGAATACTATTTTAAAATAATAATAATTGCTTATAAATCAGCGATATAGCTGGACCACAAATGATGATACACGATATAGCAGGGGTTCAAATACAATATGATATATCATTATTATAAATTTATAACTAATTATGTTTAATGCAGCTCTTACATATTGTATTTTTTGACTAAGGCTTAGCATTCAAAATTAATAAATGAGTGATATAGTACATGCACTCAATACATGAGGGTACTTATAAAAAAATCTGTATTGTGTCGTTGAAGGTAAATTTAATGAGCTCTGCCAAGTTCTTGCATCTTTTTGTTAGATAAAGTGATTTGAAGACTTCAATAAGTGATCATGAGATAAGAACGAATAAAGACTCCAGCGACGTGTTATTCAGGCATCACTGATGTGCATCGTCCCTGCTCGCATGCTTACCGCCACATAAAGTCAGATGAGGCTTTTCATAGTTCCACCCGAAGGGACGTGCAACCTTCTGCTGCATTGTGCACGAGCCGTGATTCAAACAGTTGCTCCACGCATTTGTCAGCGTGTCAATTGTGACATTCCCACAGAGGCTCTCTCTGCAGATGTCATACTGTTTGTACGAGATATTCATAAAGATTCATCGACCTTCTCCCTCACCTTTGTGTCTCTCTCGTGAACTCGTGTGTGTCATCTGCAGGCATTACCAACACACTGATATTGTGTTTTTATGAGACACTTAAGCGAGACAGCATGTTTCTTCAACACGTCGCGGCAGATTTTTATGTGAGCGCTCCCCAAACACAATGCGTACCAGACTGCACAGAAAATCAGTTTTTTCTCATATCATTTTACTGACAGTATGCTGTATGTCTTCTGTTTTGAAAAATGACAAGATGGCTCATTACATCACATCCTTCAGCATCTTTTTCCCACACTTTAACAATATGAATATGACATGGTAAGAAAATAAAGAGATACATTTTAGGACAGTGAAGCAATATCGTATATATTTCATGTCAGAAACAGGCATGTTATAGCTTACTGCATGTCAGCGAAGCAAATTGCTGACACAATTTGAATTTAAATGCAGGATCCCTCTGCTGGTTGTAGAAAAATACTGTCCTATGAACAATGCAGTACCAACAGTACTGTAGAGACTATGGTTTTCATTCAGCATTAAAACTGTGTTCAACACTGAATGTGTTTCTGGTTAACTGGACAGAAACACATGCAGTCATTAAAACCCCAGCTGCTGACAACACTGGAAGCATTTATTTGAAAAGAGGAACGTGTAATAAGACCAATTCTCTAACAATGCCAATTATTCTCCGTAGTGAGAAGTGAAGCCACCGGCGCCCATTTTACATTGCCAGTCATCAAGGCCGCCTTACTTGAGTTCATTGATTTCTCCACAGCGTTTTCACTTTATTTTCTGCCTCTACAGCAAAAATGCCATCATGTATGGCATATGGTTGTGCAAATAATTTATATCCAAATATCAGTGGCTTAAAACGTTACAAGATGCTATATGTTAGCACATCTCAACCCCAAGATTACACCGCATGCGTGTACGTTGCATCTCCGCTTCGCTGCGTCTTGACTACGTGCTCCGGACACGTCAATTTTATGGACAAAAGTCATCGGCTGCGCACAGCTGCGATCCGGCAGCTCCGTCGCGGACAACTTTCCGCCGTGTCTTGCGTGATTACGTGTGATAATGTGGCATTAAAAACAACGATAAACACACTTTTGTCTGTGCTCAATAGAGAAGCAGAATAGAGGATGACTGGAACCTTTGATTTAACCTAATTTGATTTAACCTTTTGCCTTTTTTTGGGGGGGGGGTTGTCCTTATAAAAAGGATGTGCCGTGTCATATACTATTTTGTGGCTTTCCACCTCCAATATAAACCTCTCCTCGTCCATGTTCGCTGGTGTTTAAACCGTGAATAAGCACCTGGCAAACCGTTGACTCCAGGCCTGGCTACGCCCATTATGACGCTTACTGACATGATTGCGAAAAGGATCTAGCGAGTGTTTTATTCTGAAAAGTAACCGGAAACTTTATTTGAAAAATGCGTCTGTTTTCCTTCCCGCTCAATGTGTTCGGTGCTACTTTGCCATTTGACGGATGCCTCGTCCGGCAAAAATAGAAAATAGGTCTATTCGTGCGGCGGCCTCCGGCACGACGCAGCTACTCCGCAGTCGATCAGCTGTGCACACGCAGCCGGTGTAATTTGAACAAGCTTATAAGAATGGAAACGAATCGGCTGTGCCTACGGAACAGCGCGGAGACGCAACGCACACGCAGCTGCTGTAATCCCGGTGTAAGGAATTTTGTATTGTGTTTGCATAGAATAGAATAGAACTTTATTTGTCATCGTGTACACAATGAAACTTCTCGCAGCAGCATCCCTGCCTTGAGCAAGCACTGTACCGTAAAACGACAACATAAAACCAAGCTAAAAAAAATTGATTATATACAGTGGTCCCTTGTTATTTTGAGTTTCGCTTATCGCGGATTCACTATATCGCGGATTTGCATTTGGGTCCAAAATTACGGGGTTGATCTTGGGTTATATCTTGCTTTATCGCAGATTTTTCAGATGATTTCTTTACTTTTCTTAGCATTAGGCTAGTGCCCATTTAAAGTAATGTGTGTGCGTGTTTTTTGTTTTGTTTTTTTGGGGTTCTTTGTATATGCAACGTGTAATTCTCTTTTTGGGAGTGGCAATAAGCAGCTTGACTCCTGTTTTTCCAGGAATTTAACTGCTACTTGTTGTGAGGGGAGTTGAGTTCACTGCCCCCATTAAGTGTTCACATCTCAAATTTTTGTACGCAAGTCAAAGCAAAAATTTGCCAAACCCCATTGAGCAAAATGGTCAATCAATCAAAAAAGGTTCCTTCTTCTTCTTTTTTCCATTGTTCTTTTGCATAGCTGAATATAAATACAATATGAGTGATGTTGTGTATTTACATTTCCTCCAGGTGACGTAATCGTATACGTGAACGACATCTGCGTGCTGGGCACCACGCACGCCGACGTAGTCAAGCTCTTTCAGTCGGTGCCCATCGGTCAGAGCGTCACCCTGGTGCTATGCAGGGGCTACCCTCTGCCCTTTGACCCCGAGGATCCCAACGCAGGGACCAGCAGCTCCATGACGCCTATTGGGATGGAGCATCGCCCACTTGTGGTGAACGGTCGCAACAGCTACGATCCTTACCTGGAGTACCTGTCCCTGAGCTCCCAGTTACCTGCTCAGGCCATGGCGCAGGCTGGAGCGTCCCATCCAGGTGACACCCACCTGGACGGCTCCTTGCTCCCGCCAACCACGCCCGGCTCTTCGGCGGCGCTCACGCCGCATGACGACAATGTGTCCATGGCCTCCTCGGGGACGCCGGGTGTGCAAGCGGCTGAGCTGCTGACGGTTACTATGGTGAAAGGAGCGGAAGGCTTCGGGTTCACCATTGCAGATAGCCCGACTGGCCAGCGAGTCAAACAGGTAACTATTATATTTAAAATATATTTTCTATGGTATTTGTAAGTGGTGACTTCAAGGGAAAAAAAATCTTCTTTACAATAATGTTCTATGCGGCTCTCCTAAATTCAACACGGCATTCTGATTAATATTGCATTTAGAAGATGAATTAAGCAGCAAAATCCAACCATTTTTATCCATCACTGGGGGAGGACACTTTATCACTTGCTGTTGACCTGAAAATTACATCACAGTTTCTCAGGACTCAAGTAATGACCAAATTCAGAAAACTGGTTGGCTGTAACAAGTTCTGACATGAGCAAGCTCTTTGAGATCTGAAAAAAGTCCTATTGCTATTATATATATATATATATATATATATATATATATATATATATATACACATTCATACATACATCATCTACCGCTTATCCGGGGTCAGGTTGCGGGGGCAGCAGCTTTAGGAGGGAAGCCCAGACTTCCCTCTCCCCAGCCACTTCAGCCAGTTCCTCCGACGGGATCCCAAGGCGTTGCCAGGCCAGCCGAGAGACGTAGTCTCTCCAGCGTGTCCTGGGTCGTCCCCGGGGCCTCACGCCGGTGGAACATGGCGAGGCGTCCAGGAGGCATCCAAACTCAACTGGTTCCTCTCAACGCGGAGGAGTAGTGGCTTGACACTGAGTCTCTCCCGGATGACCGAGCTTCTCACCCTATCTCTAAGGAAGAGCCCGGCTACCCTGCGGAAACTAATTTCGTCCGCTTGTAAGCGGGATCTTGTTCTTTCGGTCATGACCCAGAGCTTGTCAACATAGGTGAGGGCAGGAACGTAGATCGACCGGTAAATCGAGAGCTTTGCCTTTCGGCTCAGCTCTTTCTTTACCACAACGGACCGATACAGAGTCAGCATCACTACAGACGCTGCACCGATCCGCCTGGCGATCTCCCGCTCCAACCTACCCTCACTCGTGGACAAGACCCCAAGATCTCATCCCCGACCTGAAGAGGGCACTCCACCCTTTTTTGACTGAGGACCATGGTCTCGGATTTGGAGGTGCTGATTTTCATCCCAACCGCTTCACACTCGGCCGCGAACCGCTCCAGTGAGAGTTGGAGATCGTGGCTTGAAGAAGCCAACAGCACCGCATCATCTGCAAAAAGCAGAGATGCAATGTTGAGGCCACCAAACCGGACCCCCTCAGCGCCTCTGCTGTGCCTAGAAATTCTGTCCATCAAAGTTATGAACAGAATCGGTGACAAAGGGCAACCTTGGCGGAGTCCAACCCTCACAGGAAACAAATTTGACTTACTGCCGGCAATGCGGACCAAACTCTGACATCGGTCGTACAGGGACCGAATAGCCCGTATGAGGGGGCTCTGTACCCCGTACTCCCAAAGCACCCCCCACAGGACTCCCCGAGGGACACGGTCAAACGCCTTCTCCAAGTCCAAGCACATGTGAACTGGTTGGGCGAACTCCCATGCACCCTCGAGGACCCTGCCGTGGGTGTAGAGCTGTTCCACGGCCGGGACGGAAACCCCACTGCTCCTCCTGAATCCGAGATTTGACTTCCCGATGGACCCATCTCCACTATATACAGTGTTAATGGTTTCCTGCTTTCCTCTCCTGAGACGCCGGATGGCGGACCAGAATTTCTTCGAAGCCGTCCGAAAGTCGTTTTCTATGGCCTCACTGAATTCCTCCGATGTCCAAGTTTTTGCCTCAGCAACCACCGAAGCCGCATTCCGCTTGGCCAGCCGGTACCCGTCAGCAGCCTCCGGAGTCCCACAGGCCAAAAAGGCCCAATAGGACTCCTTCTTCAGCTTAACGGCATCCCTCACCGCTGGTGTCCACCAGCAGGTTCGAGGTTTGCCGCCATGACAGGCACCAACCACCTTACGGCCACAGCAACGATCGGTCGCCTCAACAATGGAAGCGCGGAACATGGTCCACTCGGACTCAATGTCCCCCGCTTCCCTCGGGTTAAGGGAGAAGTTCTGCCGGAGGTGGATCTTGAAACTCTTTCTGACAGAGGATTCTGCCAGACGTTCCCAGCAGACCCTGGGTCTGCCCGGTCGGACCAGCATCTTATCCCGCCATCGGAGCCAACACACCACCAGGTGGTGATCAGTTGACAGCTCCGCCCCTCTCTTAACCCGAGTGTCCAACACATAGGGCCGTAAATCCAATGGCACGACTACAAAATCGATCATCGAACTGCGGCCTAGGGTGTCCTGGTGCCAAGTGCACATGTGGACACCCTTGTGTTTGAACATGGTGTTCGTTATGGTCAGTCCGTGGTGATCACAGAAGTCCAATAACAAAACACCGCTCGGGTTCCAAATGGGGGGGCCGTTCCTCCCAATCACGCCCCTCCAGGTCTCACTGTCATTACCCACGTGAGCGTTGAAGTCCCCCAGCAGAACGAGGGAGTACCCAAGGGGAGCGCACTCCAGCACACCCTACAAGGACTCCAGAAAGGGTGGGTACTCTAAGCTGCTGTTCGGTGCATAAGCACAAACAACAGTCAGGACCTGTCCCCCCACCCGAAGGCAGAGGGAGGCTACCCTCTCATTCACCGGGGTAAACCCCAACGTACAGGCGCCTAGCCGGGGGGCAATGAGTATGCCCACACCTGCTCTGCGCCTCTCACCGTGGGCAACTCCAGAGTGAAAGAGAGTCCAGCCCCTCTCAAGAAGATTGGTACCAGAACCCAAGCCGTGTGTGTAGGCGAGTCCAACTATATTGAGTCGGAACTTCTCAGCCTTGCACACCAGCTCAGGCTCCTTCCCTTCCAGAAAGGTGACATTCCATTTCCCCAGAGCTAGCTTCAGTAGCCGGCGGGCGGACCGCCAAGGCCCCCGCCTTCGGCTGCCACCCAACTCACTGTGCACCGACCCCTTTGGCCCGTCCCACCGGCCGGGTCACATGGGTATAGGTCCGGCCACCAGACGCAGCACTGCTGATTCTAAAGGCCCAGGGCACACTAGATTGACATAGTACACATAAAGCCTGAAATCTGATTAGAAAAAAAATCATCTACATACTGATACTGTACATGTACTAACATAATTGTAGCTAAGAGAAACACTATAAAATGAAGAGAATATACTGTTGGAAATAAATCATAACAGTTTCATGGAACAAGTATTTGAAGTTGTAAATTAATGTCAGTGCTTCCATTTTAACCCGCCGGTCACAATTGTGATGCATCTGGGAAAAATTGGGTATTAAATGGGTTAAAACCAGAGAAGGCCTTTGTGGGAAATTAAGCAAACTTACTAACACTAAACCCGAAGCAACAGCAGGTGTAAATTGTAAATTGAAGTTGTTGATGCAAACATTTGAAAGATAAGTCAAACCAAATGAGCCCAACCTGCAAATTGTATTTAATTGCATTGAACTCATTCCACTTTCCATTCATCACAATCTGGATATTAAAATGATTTATTGCATGTGACCAGAACTACTGTTTTTCATACTATAGCTAGTATAATACTGTATATCAAAAATAGTAATAATAATTAAAAGTAAAAAAACAGATACGAATGTATTCATGAAAAACAATGGACTGGTTTTGGAAATTCAGACCATTCCTTTTGATCATTTTTTATATTGAAATATATTTTCTATATTATTGGTAAGTGGTGACATAAAGGGGAAGTCGAGTCAAAAATGTTTTTTACAATGTTCTATGCCCAATCTTGATATTCAAATAAATTTATTGCATGTGACCAGAGCTATTGTTTTTCATGCTGTAGCTAGTACAACATTCTCAAAATAATAATAATAACAACAATGATAATAATAATAAACAAAACAAAAAAAAACTGGTCAGAATGTATTCATGAAAAAGAATGGATTGGTTTTGGAAATTCAGACCATTCCTTTTGATCATTGATCTCGGCTTCATTATGGTCATTAGTAAGTTGGAGTCTATTCCTGCTGCCTTTGGGTGACAGGTGGGGTAAAACCAGCCAATTGCCGCTAATCACAGGTCACATATAGACAAGCATTCATTCCTATTATTTTAATTTATTTATTTTTTAATGAACCTTTTGTTGTTGTTTTTGTTAAATGGTGCTAGTCGGCAAATAATAAATGAAATACCCCCAAAATATGAAGTGCTAAATTGAAAGATAATCTAAACAATGATACAGAAAAAAATAGAAGTAGATTAGGGAAAGCAGAAAGTTCGGACTAGGCCATACAATAATAATTTGGTTGAGCACAAAATGATACTCCTTTATAGACGGCCTGCCTTTGCGTGAATAAGTCACCATGATTCATGTGTTATTTACCCAAAAGTGAAGCAATACTGTATAACCGAGGTTTCTTTGGCCCTCCACAAAAATTGGAATAACAAGTCACAGGCTAACATGAAGCTATGCTTGCAGGTGCTGGATCCGGGCTCGCAGACGGCCTCGGGCCTGATCGAGGGGGATCTGATCCTGGAGGTGAACCGGCAGCCAGTGGCGGCGGCCGAGCACGGACGTGTGGTGGAGATGCTCAAAGAGTGTCCCGTCGGAGCTGAAGCGACATTGCTCATTCAGAGAGTGGCAACAGGTGAGATGTACATGTACATGTACAGCAGTGACATGCAGTGAGGTTTCAGATTCACACACTTATGAGTCAAGGAGACATACTGTATATGGAGCCTATATGCCTTAAATTAGCAGCATGACATTAAAAACTGGTAAATGGATATTTTTCTGACTTAATATTTGAAGCAGATCTTCAATCTCTGGTTTTACTTTTCCTTTATTAGAGTAATTTCTGGACTATAACCGGCTAATTTTTTTCACTTGGATTCCACCCTACGCTAATATAAAAGGTGCGGCTTATCCATCAAATCACAAGGGGGCACATTTTAAAGGAAGCGCAAAAGCGTCAGGCAGAGCAAAACAAACCAAGTAAGCCTAAATACAGTAGGAGAGACAGAACAAGAGTGAAACAATTTGCGCCCTCATTATGGAAAAGAAAGTAGCAGGAACCTGGTGCGGTAACATTATAACACCTGCGGCTTACAGTCGGGTGTGGCTTATATGTGTAACAAACTTGAGTATTACCCAAATTTAGCTAGCGAGGCTTATAGTCAGGTGCGCCTTATAGACCAAAAATTACTGTAATTAGGTCTCTTTTCAATTGCTAATCCAGTTTTGAGATTTTTTTAAGGTTTGATTTGGCCTTTATTTGGAGCAAAAAAATGGATAGCAACAACAAATTTCTAAATCAAGTCAGCATATCCACAGTAAGAAAGTGGGATAGTCCATTTCTTGCAAAGAGAGGGGAAAGCAGTTTTTTAAACAGATGTATTAACCTCTTGATGTCTGAATTTACTTACAATAAAAAAATGTTTATCAAAAAACATCTTTATTCCTTTTTTTTATGAAAACTTTGAGGGACATATTCTTGTTATTTGTGTTTTGGACTGTGCCATTCAACAGATACCTGAATTCTTACATTACCTTAATCGCTCTGCTTTTGTTTCCATTTCACCTCAGTGATGCTCGCATATAGTAGCTAAAATTTTGGCTAGAGCAAAAAAATAAATAAATGAATAACTCTTCTTTTTTTTTTTTATCTTTTACGTTGGGGAAGTCGCAAGTCAAAGTCCCATCTACTGTACAACCTGAAGTCGCTTCAGAAGTGCTGCTGAAATGAAAGTCCATAAAAAGAAAAAGGTCATCCCAATACTTGAGGGTTTGGAGTAAAAACTTCTTCCACCTGAAGGCTTGTGTGGTATTAAAAGGTCAAATATTCTGGAGCTTTGAGGCTACAAGAAGCCTTAAAATGCATTTTACGACATTCTGTGACTTAGCAAGAAAAGGATCAATTGCATTAAAAGGATGCAAAAAGTCCTATGCATTTAAATCTTTGCTTGGTCAAGCTCTACTAATCATTATTTTCAACGTGTTTACACCCTAAGAGATGTTTCAAAGAAGAAATATGTGTTGCTTTCCCCACAATTATGGTGCTTACAGAAATGCATATCATATTTAATGGCATAGTTGATCTAGATGACATACTCACAGTAAATGAAGAACAGCTTCACAGTTATCTGGTTATTATGTATAATCAGGGTCTCTGTTTAGCCAGACATCAGAGAATACACTTCTCTGTCTCTATGCTGAAGCAAATTGTATTAAACAAAAGCAAAGTTTTTTAATTTATTTTTTAGAATATAAAACAGAGCATCAATCTTATAAAAGTCAAACTACAAAAGTGCAGTAAATAGAAACAGACCTTCCCTTTCTTTCACTTGAAAACCAGCACTTAAAAAAGTATTATTTAAAGGTAATTTTGCCATTTAAAAAAATAGCTGATTTCTACAAAGGTTTGCATAAAAAGTCTTTTGGCAATCACATATTCCTGTTGCATCCTGTTGAATTGAATTGATTCCGTGGCCACGCTTGTAACTCAAAACAGTTGCATCTCAAATCAGCTTTCCTCATTGAAATGAATGAAAATGCCATTAATCTGTTACAGCCTCCCCCAAAATCTTATTCTTATTCTTTCATATAAAAACAAACAGTGTTGTCATATTTATTAGCTATTAGCATATTATAGTAGCTCCTTTTATTGTATTGTCGTATAGTTTTGCTTTTAGCCTTTTATTCTGTTGTCTTTTAATTTTTAACTCCAGTTTTTCTTCATTGGGGGGCATCAGCACTGGGGAGGGGTGGCTGGCCTTTCTCATGGGAGTGGCGGGGTTGTCCTTGAGGCTGCTGGGGCAAGGTGGACTGGGGACTTTAAAATAGTTTAAGTTACCGGTATATGCGTGTGTGCATTTGTGTGCTCATGGGGTTTTCTTTTTATAATGTACTATGGATGTTTTAATTACTCAGCATTTTGAGTTGCATTTCAACCCATTATAGCCGGGAGCGCATGACCGCGTTTCTTAAACCCAGGAAAGAGGACACGTCTTTTGGTTTTGTTTTGACCAATTCTTGGTCTCTTAGCTGATAAAATGCATCAGAATATACACGAGAGGGTGACATGGGCCTTGTAGCAAATCTTGGAATTTTATTTGAGCATTTATGGCTGAAGTAGATTCGCGGAGTTCTGAAATAAATGACGCGATTGAGGATTGCGGGAGGACTTCGAACCAGTGTAACCAGTCGACAGTGGCATACAGTTAAGAAATATGTTTGTAGACAATAAGGAGGTTGAAAATTTTGACGGCTTTGTAATGGAATGGACGACGTATAATTACCACTCGATCCCCTGAGGTTATTACAACTGCACCCTAGCGTTGAAGGTAAATATACCCGCAGATACGACACAGTTGTTTGTTGATTTTTATATATATATTTATATATTTTTTTATTTATATATATATATATACATTTTTATTAATATATATATATATATATATATATATATATATTTATTTATATATATATATATATATATATATATGTTTTATATATATACATATATATTTATTTATATATATATATATATATATATATATATATATATATATATATATATATATATATATATATACATATATACACATATATACGCATATAGATATAAAAAATATATCTGTGGCTCCCTGCATACTTGCAGTTAAGGGACCTGTGGATTCATCTATTAGCAGATTTGTATTCAATATGTGCTGCTGCACCACATTTATTTGAAAAACCATTGCTGAAATGGTTATAACATCACTACACCGATGCTATTTGTTAGATCAGCTATGGCGTTTTGCATTGTTTTTTAGAATTCAGCTAAACAGAGTTTAGTAAGGCAAAGCTTTATATTTGTTTTAAATACACAATGTGTAATTCTCTTTCTTTTATGTTTTAGTTTTTTAGCACTTCCAACTGGGAGTGGCAACAGTCAGCTGTTTAGAAAAAGGATTGTTGCATGAATCTGTACGCTTGTACTGTATCTCAAAGTTTTGCTCGCAAGTCAAAGCAATGAAATTTACATGACTTACAGCCAGTAGAACTAGTACTGAGCCAGATACAGTAACTTCAAATTCATGTGCGTCTTTGTGCCTGATAATTTCTGCTGATGACACACAGACTCCACCTGCACTTTCTTGACACTTGGAGCAGAGATTTCAGACTATGGTCCTGTTCCTTGACAGCTGTCACTTGAATTATAATGAGCTATAATTACTTGTGGATCACATTTCTATGGTGTATACCGCCAACTACAGTGGCGGAGTCCCCTCTCAATATTCGCAAAAGAAGAACAGATGGGAACGGACATCGCCTGTCCGTTTTGTGCATTTTCAGTAAATTTACTTAAAAATTTTGAAACAATTGGATGGAAACCCCACTAGTGTCAGAAACTCCCAACCACTGTTGCAGTCTGTCAAGAAGTATATTACGATGAACTGTGTGAAGTGCAGCACTGAGATCTAGCAATACCAAGACGGTGGTTTTGAAGGCGTCGGTATTCATATGTATGTCATTTAATACTTTAATAAGTGCAGTCTCTGTGCTGTCCTGTGGTCAAAATCCAAACTGAAATGTATCAAAGACAATGTTTTGCATCATAAAACTGTGAAAAATAACCCCTTCAATGATTTTTTCCCCCAACAATTGAAGATTTGATATGGTATAGTTTCATGTTGTTGAAGCATCCACATTGGGCTTTTTTAGAACTGGTTTTATTACTGCAGTTTTCATGTATTTAAAAAATAAGTTTGACATCCCTATTATAGAATATTTTAGGTGAGAGCACTTGTCATTAGTGGAACACAGACAAGGTGTCAGACGTCTACTTGCACGTGTTTGTCGAGACGGCGTTGGCTTTCCCGTCGCGGGCGCTCTTCCAGTCTTCCGCTGAGCTCCGTCCCCTGACATTCCGGCTTGAAAGCGAGCCAACCGCAAGTGAGAGACAGACACTCCCGGGCCCCAAACAAGGGTGAAGATCGCGGCGGGCAGAAACCACGCCTCACGGGCCAAAGCGAGCACCGTCCAGTAGTCAGCAGGCTGGGTTTGACGAGTCAAAAGCTCTCCACCAGGCGCTCATTTGGAATTCAGCCCGTGAGAATGCCAGATAACCGGCACATATGCTGATCAATTTGATTAGCATTTAAATGAAGCCTAAATGCCTCGTGTGAGGATGATGAGCTGTTTTAATATGAGTGAACAATTACCATGCAGAGACAGCTAATTTCCTTCCTTGTCACATTAAGGAAAATTTCCTATGAATGAGCTATTGGAATTCCTTTGAGGCTTTCTTTCTATCCCGTATTCCCTGTTGGAGGTGCTTCTTATTCCATAGAACCAATCACTCTCTTCACAATGAGACATGCAATGGGGCCTTGGCTTGTGGGCAGAGCCAGAACTTTCTCAGTGGGGTGGCTAGGGTGACAAAACGACTCACTAGTGGCCATAAGACGACGTGACACATGCACACACCCGACTGTAAGATGAGCTTGTGAGATCCGCCTTGCATAGACAGTACACATGTCCAAGAGTCAATGTTCATCATGTCATTCACAATTTGGGTTTCATAAAAGGAGATGCACACATATACAGTATGGATAGATATTTGAAAATTATTCGCACAAATGTATCAGCAATTTTCACGTTTTTCCCATCCACAAACATATCCGTGATTTTCTCGTGTTTTTCAGATCAATTTTGGCAGCAGTTTTGATGCCTCCGTTGAAACAGGAATTAGAAGTCTCCTGGGTTTTTTGTTTATTAATTATTTGGAAATTAAAAAACTGAAAAGTAGCCTTAATATGACTATGTCTATTATGTGTTTATTTAAAACAAGTCGGGAAGCAAAATACAATGGTAATTTGTTTCCCTCAAGCTTGATTTTCCTTGACAGGGCATCCGTTCTACTGCTGATGCTATTTCTTCCACGCTGCTGCAGCAGAATGTATTTTTTTATTTTGTGTGCATGACAAATAAATATGATTCTAGATATTCTTCCATATTCATATAAAAACATATTTTTTACAAGAAAATTCAGTTTTCTTTAAGTTAAGAAACCGAAATTTCACTAATTCATTTAATAATGTAAAATAGAGATGTTTTAACATGAAATGTAGTTTTTACACAAAAAATGAAAACAACAGTGAAAAGTATTTAATTTCTTAAAGCTGCTGAACACAGGAAATTCAATTTCAAATTGCTACTGCCACGTATGACCATAAATTGAAACTGCACCTATCCCTTCTTCACGTGCACAATATGCACATGACGTCACATCCGGAGACAAAGGGCGGGAAATTCAAACCCAAATCCAGAGGCTTGCAGGAGTACCCGTTGTGAACAGTTAATGTGTTCATCTACTAATTAGGAGATGTTTGAGTCATAATTTCTCAAATAAAAAGGCTATTGTAAAGATTTTTATGGGCAACTTGTTACAAAGATCAGCTTTAAAGATACAGTTTGTAGAATTTTGTGCAATCTAGTGGTGAACTAATAGAGTGCAACAATTTTGAAGCACATGCACTACGGTGCCTCGGAGAGACCACACTTTGCAAGCCTCCCACCAATTACTACTAGTTATTATTTAGACAGAGAAAGCGAGTGAGCAGCCCGGCAAGCAGGAGTTAGCAACTAACAATAGCAGCTAGCCGCTAGTGGGAGCAGTAAGCAGAAGAAAAGTGGGAGTGGGAGACAAGCGGCGGGAGCCCGAATCACGGGACTCCGTGATGACCAGCTGCAGGCCCTGGCTATGGAAGATAAGCGAGGGTCGTTCCCATTGGGTCCAAGACGAGCTATAACTACCACCAGCGGCTAACTACATTCACAAAGTGCTTCTCCTTTGGAAGAAAACAAAGAGATAGAGAATATAATTAGTGGTTACTATACCTACACTTATAAAAAAAAATAAAAATAAAAAAGGACTTAGATGTGATGGAACTTTTTTATGTGCATATGAAAATTAATAGTAGTTTTTTTTAATTAATGAATTATTAGTTTGTCACTAGAGGGTGCTAAATAATACACAAACATTTGTTATTGAGATAATTAAGTTGTTGTTTTTTACCTGGAAAAATTAACTTTAGACATTATTTCTTACTACTGTACATATAAATCAAATATTTTTAGTTTAAAAATACCTAATCATTCATTCATAGATACATTTTCTATGCCACTTGTTCAGGCTCACATTGACATGACTTTGTCCATATTATTACAAAATTATTCAGGCCTTTCTATCAGGAATACATAATTTCATTAATTAATCCATTCTTGATGGGGGATTGTTTGTTTGCGCATATGGCGTTACAAACATGTTAATACTACAGAGTCATTACTGTACACATTCCCAATGTGTACTGTATGTATTTGGGTCTTCACATTACAGGCATTACTGCTCGACTCCTTTGATTTTGCCGTGTCACAGGGGAGCTGTGCTCCCCACTTCCTACACCCACATGAAATACAGTATAACTCACACCACAGATAACTGTGTGTGTGGTGCGGTGGTGTTGTTGTGTGCGTGTGTGTGTGTGTGTGTGTGTGTGGGGCGGGGGGGTTGTGCCTTCGCCCGCAGCTAATGATGTAATTATGTTGAGAACAAATGCAACAACGCGCATTAGGGAGCCTTTCACAAACAAATTTAAAACAGAGGAATAGAAAATCTAACTTTGCTTTCCATAGACATTCCTGCCAAGATGTATTGTCGTATGCAGTCATAGGCATTTTGTACAATGAAAACAGCAACTCCTAATTTATTCCAAAGAAAGCTTCTGTGTCAATTTGATGGAGTAAAACAGTCGAACAGTCGACCTTCTGGTTACCGAAGGACCGTCTCTATACCCTGAGCCACGGCCGCAACAAAAATATAAGTAAATGTTACTTGGTTACGTTCATATAGGAAATAATTCTAGAATATTCACTTAATCTTACATGTTTCTAATTAGCCTGGAAACCAGACTCATCGCTGTACCAGCGAGTGAGTGTGGACCACAGAATAAGAAATAAGAGCAGAAGTGTCATTACAATAAGCAGACTCTGTAAAAAGTGTGCCGCATCTATCTATCTATCGATCTATCAATAGATCGATAGATGGATAGATTCAATCTATAAATTGATAGATAGATTTGATCGATAAATCGATAGATAGATTCGATCGATAGATTCGATCGATACATTCGATCCATTGATCGATTGATAGATCTCTTCATCTCACTTCATGTCTATTAACTTAAACTTAAACCGTCTTCACCGATCTGTTTGAATTAATTGTTTCTTTCTCTTCCCTCCTTAGGCCACATCTCTCCATGGAAAGCCTCCAAACAGGTACGCCTCATGTTTAAGTGATATTTGTTGCGTACATCTTGCAGTCATGAAACAAGTAAGAGGCACAAAAGCTGTGCTGCCTCCAAGTTGTGTGAGGTTTCACTTTAATATGAAAGGAGGCGGCATCTTCAATTTGCGTAACACTCTTCAGATTTTATACTGCAGCAGCCTCTGCAATCACCACGCATTCATCGCACTCACACGCAATATTCAGCCATCATGAATCTCTTCTCTGCGGATATTGATTCCATTCACTATCGTATCTGTGCCCAGCCAAGCGTCTGTTTGTCTTTGCGGCATAATTGAGTGAGTGAAGCTAAATACTGTATATAACACGCACTTTAAGGATGACATGATTCCTTGAGTGGCAATCATCGATCATCCAGACGAGCTGTCTGGACTTGACTTCGTTGTACTTTCTTCACATTCTTGGCTTCTAACTTGACTTAAACTTATACGACTTGGCAATTGCAGACAGATCGTTTATCATTCGTGAAGTCCTTGTTTGTCCTCGTGCTGACTTCAGAACTATATTGGTGTGTTTGTCACTGCCTGGAGAAAACTTCACAAACTCACCTGCAACTTTATTACTGTAGGTGGCTTGGCTGCATATTTGAGTGACATTGACCTGTTTGGTCAACGAAGAGCGGTGGAATTCACTCAAATTGGCTGCTTTAAACCAAATGCCAGACTCCTGGTTAATTTTCTGGCATGGGTCCACAAAACGTCCTGTTATGATTGACATGTCCATCCAATTTCGTACTAAGTGATGTAACTGGTGCTGGGGATGGATGGATGGATGGATGGATGGATGGATGGATGGATGGATGGATGGCTCCATAGATAGATAGATAGATAGATAGATAGATAGATAGATAGATAGATAGATAGATAGATAGATAGATAGATAGATAGATAGATGTAACTGGTGCTGGGAATGGATGGATGGATGAATGGACGACATTTTTAAAGGATAGATGGGCATCAGTTTAAATTTTATATTTATAAACCTGTTGTTTATGAACGTAAAAAAAATAATTAAATGCATCTGCAATTTGATTTATTCTGAATAACTCAAATCAATCAATGAGATGAATTAACTTAAAAAATTAACATTTTTTTTTGAAAAACTGATGCACTAAATATTATGGATAATGTAAGTGCTTGATGGGCCTAATGAAAGAACTATATAAGATACAGTAATTACCGTACTTATGTTTTAAAAATTGATTTAACATTGTTTTCTTTGCAGTTACCTGATCAGTGGGACCCGCACGGAAGCCCCCAGGCCAACCTGTCAGGTCCCGTCCTGCCTCCAGGCACGCCCTTCCCCAACCAGCCCCAACACCGCACATCTGTGCCGGACTCCACTGAAGGCTTCGACCTGAACAAGCCAGATCCCTATGACCTTTACGAAAAGTCCAGAGCTATCTACGAGAGCCGACGTGAGTTTGTTTTTGTCAAAAGTACTAGTGGTATCAGTACTTGGTATCTGTGACTTCTCAAGAAATACTGGTATCAATCTAGAAAAAAGTGGTATCGGACATCCCTACACAGTAAATTTTATAGACTAAATTTTACTCTAAAAAAATACTATATTCGGTCCCAGTCTAAACATAATAAATTTTACACTTGGAAGAGAGTAAAAACATCACTTAAGGGTTGAGAAACAATCCCACAACCTACAACATGGTAGACAGCCACTACAGTTTGACAATTAGTCTTTTTTAGAGCAAGATTTACTCTACGAAATTTACTGTGTAGTATTAATTGTATCTTTTATATTTGATTTGTAAGTTGGTCCTCAAGAGAGTGGGGCAACAGAAAAAAAATCTATTTCAGCTATTGCTTGTTTTTAATAATATTTAATAATCACTTTTACTACAGCTGACGTTACATTTTGTGTCAAGACAACTGTAATTCACACAACAATTGCATGTTTCTGTATTTTATGCAGCGATTATTTGAACTTTCCAGTTATTGAATGACTAAGCTGGCAAAAGAAAGCTTTAAACTATAACGCTGACATGTTTGCGTCAGGTCCAGAATATGAAGAGGTGGAGGTGCACCTGCTGCGCGAAAAGACCGGCTTCGGCTTCCGCATCCTGGGGGGAGACGAGGCCGTGCAGGCTGTGAGTCCGGACGCCCGTGACAAGGCTCGTATGGGACGGGCTGGACCTCATGCTTACTTAACCCTCACACTCTGTCTTAACGCCTACCTAACGTCATGTGTACTTGCCTCTTATGCACTTTCAACAAACAAGAATCATGCCAAGTGGAGTCAAGTCCAGGGTGCACTCTGACTTTTGCCCAACCCAGCCACCCTAATTTAATTTAATGGTAGATCATCTAAATTGTCTGACTATAGAATGTCCTGTGGCTAATGCAGTCAATTGCTTTACGAAAAGGATAAATGGATGTCAGGTCAGGTGCATGTATAGATTTGTGTTTGTTTTTGTTTTTTGGTGCGGTATTCCCCTTTCTAAAATTTCTAAATATGTATTTACATGTTTGAAGATAATTACTTAATAATTGCAAAAGACATAATAAAATCATTCAGACTGAAGAGCCAGCGTGTGGAGCAGTGCTCCGAGCTAGTCCACTTTAGAGCAACTCGTTGCAGTGTGAAAAGCACAACAACAACCTAGTGGGCTATATTCCAGCCACCATTGGCTGCAAGCGGCTCAAACATGTACATAATCATATGTAGGGAGGGCAAAAAAGCTAGACATTGTAGCATCCATTTTTTAAGCCGGAGCAGTGCTATTTGATTGACATCAGCATATTCACTGGACACGCGCACAGCATTCAAGCATTATTTATTTATTTATTTATTATTTTGACATTTAATTTTATGTACTTGGGTATTTTCCTAATTATTCATAGACAAATTTATTTTTACTTTACAGGGACTTTAATATATCAGGGAATGTTGCGATTTTTGCGACACAATTATAGCCTATCATAGATCAAAATACAACCCCTGGAATATATCTCTCTGATAATGTCAATCAAAATGGAGCATTGTCTTTGTAAAGGTAGAATCTTTGATATGGTGTGCCTAATAAAGTGGCTGGTGAGTATTGTAAACACTTCATCTAACCACACACACACACACACACACACAAAAGAGTGCTCACTTATAGCAACATGGCAAAATTCACAACATGGACGTTTCCACAGGTGTCTGCTTCTATGCCTTTCTGTTACTGACCTCCAGTCTCTCTGCATCTCAGTTGCAACCCGCTGATGACAGGATATTCTGAGAGGGACAAGGCCACTAAGCAAGTCATCATAAACAAGTTGCAACAGAGATACAGACTGACTGAAAGAGCCACAGGAAGGCATGGAACACCAATATCCGTAACTCTATTATAGCAGTAGTGCACTTGTTTTCAATGGTAGGGAGTAAAAAGTCATCAGAAAAATAGGTGTTCAAGTATTATGGACTTGGTCCCTTTTTTTTACTCAAGACTGCCACCTCAGGCCTAAAGCGTAACTGCATCCACTCTTTGTACTCACCTGAGCATTAGTGGAGCGTGCATGATGTAGAAAAAGCTTTAACATTAACATGTTCAACTCCACAATACATCTTTAAGTACGAGATACCTGAAAAATCTACTTACGTTAACATTTGTACCTCCCACCGCTCCTATACTGAACAACGCCTTGCTAACATATGCAGCAGTCGCAGTGCAATGTGCACCACAAACATGCTCAGCCTGCCATTCCACCATGGCCATCTGCATGTTACTAATTTCGCCTTTGTCTCCAAACAGATTGTGATCGGCGCCATTATCGAGAACACCCCCGCCGAGCGTGACGGCCGACTCCGGCCGGGGGACGAACTCATCTCGGTGGATAAAAATGTGGTCGCTGGGAAGCCGCACAAGTATGTCATCGACTTGATGCACGCCGCTGCTCGCAACGGCCAAGTCAGCTTGACTGTGAGGAGGAGGCTTCACATGCCCGGTAAGGAGGGGAAGGGAGCTTAAACACATGAAAAAAGATTTTCCCTGTACCCTCAAAGTTTAAGAAGCTCCTCTCTATTAAGCTTCACTCATTGCTGATTCAATGTATTACCTCCAGGCGAAGGCTGCCCGGTAAACGGCCGCAGCCCCAGCCTAGTGTCCACTCAGCACAGCTCGCCCCGCAATGACACCATTCCTCCAGGCCCCGCCGCGGTGGCCATGGCCACGGAGGGCTCGGCCCTACACACCAGCGACGTGCTCATTCACCGCAAGGAGAATGAAGGCTTCGGTTTTGTCATCATCAGCTCCCTCAACAGGCCCGAGAATGCCGCCGTCATCAGTAAGTTAAGCTACTTATCCACTTACCAATCCAACCACATTTACAGTGGACAACATTCGGACATATGAAGAAACCTGAAACATACTCAACGTAATACACCGCCTACGCTCAGGATAACTTCAAAATAAGGTTTGCCAAATAATACATTGACAGCAATACAAATAGCCTACTTATAGCCTATTGTCCTACTTCAAAGTAAAATACTTTTACTTTGAAGTAGGACAATACTTTGTGGCGTGGTACCAAGACTACTTTGTAATTCACTCTCCATGTTTAAAGAAAGAGAATGTGCCTTAAATTGCACTTTGAGGTCTTTTAATTATTTAAAATAAAAAAAAAGATAAATAGAACTTTGTCTCCATTTATTTTCTAAAACACTTTTCCCAAATAAAAAAGAGAAATTTAGTTTAGATTTTAGGAACACAACTTTAAGCCATTAATATCTTATTTTACACACGGACCATCTATAAAATAAGAATGTTTCTGGCTCATATTGCACTTAAAGTTGTGTTCCTAAATCCTAAACGTCTATATTAGACATTTTGATGTGATTTTTTTATTTAATGGGGAAAAGATTTCATAACAAAATAAATAAAGACAAAGTAATATTTCTCTTTTTTTTCTGATCCAAAAAACGATCCGATCCGTGACTCAAATCCGTGATCCGATCCGAACCATGACTTTGGTGATCTGTTGCACCACTACTACATATCCAACCTAGCTATACCACCTACCTGCCTATCCAATTAGCCTATCCAGCTACTGATCCATCCTACCCATCTGTATACGTATCTATCTATTGATATTGTGACACTGTGAATATGTTTACTACACCAGTAGACATTGTGCGTTGTTGTCTTTCTAATGGTGCTTGCTTCATGTTTGTCCAGCTGTGCCCCATAAAATTGGACGTATCATCGAGGGGAGCCCTGCAGACCGATGCGGCAAACTAAAAGTGGGGGACCGGATCTTGGCGGTGAACGGCCAGTCCATCATCAGTATGCCGCATGCTGACATCGTCAAGCTCATCAAAGACGCTGGCCTCATGGTCACGCTTCACATCATACCAGAGGAAGGCAAGTACACGGCTTGTGTGTAGTGTTCCAAAACTATTTTTCATTTGATGCATAAGTGAACTATGTAATTCACTATATAAAGTAGTGAATGAGTAAGTGATTCACAGCACAGCCCTTCACCTCACATGACTTGATGGCTCCTCTAACAGGCTCCCAGTCTGGGCCCGGCTCAGAGAAGCAGAGTCCCATGACCCAGAAACATGGCCTCCAGCCCAACCCCGCCCTGACGAGTCAAGGCGGCACCCAGCTGCCCGGTCAGTCGGCTCCTCAGCCGGGTCAAATCGCCCTTCAAGCGGGCCAAGCGTCCATACAGCCTGCTCAGACACCCGCTCAGACCGGCCAAATCCTCATTTGTCCTCCAGCAACAGCAGCATCGCACCCGGCACCGGCCGGAACGCAGCAGAGCCCCGTCAGCCATCCTTCTGGACTCCCGCCGCAGCTTTACCTACACGACGGAAGGTATGACAGCATCACAGAAGAATGAAGAAGGCTGGTTGAATGAATATTTGGATGAAAAGGTGCATGTTGGATGGATTGGTGTTATTGTCCCAAGATAAAATAAATGAATACATTCAATATCAATTAAATAGAGTTGAGTTGGATGGTTGGATGGAAGGTATGAATGGATGGGAGGTAGGGTGTATAAATGCTAGGAATGGGGTGATAGGATGGATGTTAGGATAGATGGATTGAAGATACGTAGGATGGCAGCATCTAGGATGGAGGGATGGATGGAAGGTTTATGTAGGATGGATGGATGGAAGTTTGATGTAGGGTTGATGGATGGTTGAATGTAATAATAACAATAGTGCTGTCAAAGTTAAGGCTTTAGCTCTGCAGTTAACTGCATATAGTGCTTTTTTTGGACACTCAGACACTTCACAATGGGTACATTATTCACATACTCACACATCCACACTCTGTTGGCGGTAAACTACATAGGGCAGACTGACAAAAGAGTGGCTGCCAGTGTGCGCCTACGGCCCTTCTGACCACCACCAAACATTTGCAACATCCATACACCAGTGTGACTGTCATTGACTTGGGGAAAGCAGGAATCGAGGTATGGCTGGAAGGTTGATGTAGGTTGGGTAGATGGATGATATAAGATGGAAGGTTGGATGAATTATACGTAGGAGGATGGATGGATGGATGGTATGGTGGTAAGTAGGGTGGATGAATGGATGTTAAGACAAATGGATAGATGATAGATGGAATGAATGTAGGAATTATATTTACATGGATGGTAAATTTGATAGTAGAATGTCAGATGGATGGATGGATGGATATGATGTTGGGATAAAAGTGTAGATGGATGGATGACTGTAGGATGGACTGACATTAGGATGGATGTTAGATGGATGGATTTTAGGCGGATCGATGAATGGCTGCATATAGGATGTATGGGTGGATGGATGGATGATTGACAGATAGATGGTAGGATGGATGGAAGGAAGGTTTGATAGATGGACAGTCTCCTAGAGAGGACTAATACCATATCAGTACATAAACCTTCAGTTGTATATTGACTGACTGCTGGAAGGGTCTTCTATACCGCAGGGGTTCTAAATGTGACAAGTAACATTTTTACTATAGAGGTTTTGTCTCGAGCGTGCCAATATAATCTTGCATTAGGTTTCTGACTCTCTCTTTCAACTTTGGCGATTTCCACCACTCAACTCATGCAATTGCTGACATTGAATAATTCACATCGAGGTATCGTTTATATCATGCACGAATCCAAGCAGTCAGTGACTGTTATTTGAGTGTACGTGCGTGCGTGTACGCACTTTGGAGTTGCACTCCGACCCAGCTGTGGCTTTCTACCCATTTTACTATGCTAAAGAGCACAGTGATGAAGACGATGATGATGATGATGGTGGCTCCGAGGTTGACGCCGAAGTTGGAAGCGTTGACGCCGAAGTTGGAAGCGTTGACGCGGCAGCTATGACCACGTCATAAAGCCTCACCGGCTAGCGATGCTAACACCGGAAAACGCGGAGCACAACCGAGCACTTCTGCACAGGCGGACGTTCAATCGGACAATGAAGAGTACCCCGAGTCCAATGCATATTCATCGGAGGAGTGGGTACAGTCTGCTACTTCTGCTATTCCCCGGAAAAAAAGGCCGTCAAGAAATTGTAACGTCTGCATGCAAAGGGGGCAATCGCAATGAAACTAATCTGTTGTGCAAATCCTGCTCCATCTCCTTGCACGCAGGGGATTGTTACAAAAAGAAAAACTGTATTTGAAACATCCACATAGTTGTAAATAGTACCACAGTTGCACACATTTGTAAATAGTTTGCGAAATTGTTTTGTCAAATTGTTACACTGTTGAATGGAAATAAACGTATTTTGCAATCTAAAAACACTTTTTCATTGTTGGTGGTAGGGTTTTACAGAAGTAAAGCACTATTTAGGTGTTTGTGGCATCATTCATGGACAAAAAGAAGTGTACAATTCACTAGAGTGCATGAAATAACATCGTTTCACAAAAAGCTTGTTTTCAAAACAGAGCATTTCGGTGAAACTAACCATTTTCTATTGTTTATTACTGAAAAACGGAATAAGGTAGAAACAAACTTTTTTTTCTGATGAAAGATGAGAGTTCAATCTTTCATTTGGTAGTATGTGTGTTTCCATAGTCCAAACACAACATTTTCTGTGGACCTTGAAAGATCAGTCAAAATGCTTAAATCGGCTGGCGGCATCCCTTTTCTGAAAACGTCTGGAAGTCAAAGAGTTAACATACACATGTAAATAAAAATTATAAAATATATTTTTTTTAAAACAAACATAAGTTTAAATATAAAAACTTGATGATTTTTTATTTTACTTAAAGTAAAAACTGCTGCCTCTTTCATCAATTAAAAGTTCTATTTTCATGAAAGAACCAGTGATGTGCAGTGAGCTCTAGGTTTGGGTAGGCAGGCAGTCGCAAATTGCGACGCACACAAAATTTGTGTGTCGGCAGGCGAGTGTACAACGTATCCTAGGGTGACCGACCATATTTTCATTTCCAAAAATTAGGACACTTAGCCTGACCTCGAGATACTTGATATTCAGGTACAAAATGTCATACATTCAAACTATTTTAACATATAGTTACTACTCTGTTTGGGTAGACAATAAAACAAAAAACATTATTCTCTTTTGAAGTCTTACATTTTTTGCTCCGCAATCTTTTTTGTTTTTTTTTACTTCGAGCGGGGTTCGTATCCATCGCCTTCGCTGCGGCAGCTCAACATTTGCCACTCAGCTAAAGTTCTGGGTCACCGTCAGTTAGTGTGCAGTCTGCCAGCCACAGTAAACGTTGCAGTGCACTCTGCCTCCCATTTGTCGCACAACGAAAAACGGACAAACCCACCTGGACACCCAGAAAGGATGTAATAAAGTGAATATCACCCTGTAAAACAGCCTAACTCCTCACAAAATCAGCCTAGCAATAGCAATGCCAAACACCATGTAAAATGAAACAGCCAGTTAATCGAAGGACATCTACAAAGCCAATCTTTCCTTTTGCACCATTCTTTGTGAAAAGTACGAATAATTCTTTGTCCCTTACTTTGCTGAAGATCCGGTAGCTAAAGCGTTGGCCTCCCATCCTTCACTAAGTGTGTTTTGAATTCACGAATGCACTGTGTGAACGTACGTTCGCATAGGAATAATACAGCGACGTAAAAAGGCTGCGTAGCAATCTGCCTATTTGCGTAAAGGACTTTTCTACTCGGAAACTGACTACGCATGCGCGAACATACATCGCGTACAGGGCTGGGAAAAGCATAGTAGCGGTCTGCCTTCAGGAGGATAATTTTTGTAGCATATTTGCCTGCAGACCAGCTGATAATGAGTCATTTTTTATTGAAATATGAAAATCACCAAATGTTGTCACTTTTAAACATACTGGTAGTGTAGCTTTCTGAAATTAAATAAATAATTAAAATAAATAGAAAAAAGCAAACGGCAAACTTTCATTTCAGCCTGGGGTAGGCTTGCCTATCCTGACCTCACGTCACCGGAAATAACCATTGTGAAATGTTCAAAATTTGCATCATGTAGAAGGTATTCAACAAAGAAGTCAATTATTATCTCAAAACAATCGCTCATTACTTTGGCATTGTCGTAGACATCCCTAACCTATGGATATCAGCTGACAATTCCCATTTGCTAATTTTGTACTCATCTTAATAATTGTTCATCGTGTAATCATTAGGAGCAAAAATTCAGCCATAAGCAATCGGTATGAACTAGCAACAGTTGCTATGTTAGAGTTCATGACCGTTCATGACTATTGCCGTTTGTTCAAGTAATGCCATGCGGAATAATCACAGATGTTTGCCAGCCTGCTGTAGCAGCCACCGTGCCTACTTGGCAGCCATGTTTGCAGCAGAGGTACCAAATCCAGATCCAGAAAGTAAGAACTTTGCCACAGTTTGGCTTTAGCCCCTGATGCTAGCTAGCTAGCTCCCTAACGAGCACCATGGGCGCTAGCTAGGGAGCTAGCTAGCTAGCTAGCACCTGTGGCAAAAGCCAAACTGTTGCAGGGTTTTTAATTTCTGGGCCTGTATTTGCCACCTCTGGTTGGCAGGGGCAACTTTCCCAACAAAGGCAATGCATGGACTTAGTATGTCGTAACCTGCTCAATTCTCAACCACTTTTCATAGTTTACTTTTCTTGAAAAAAGTGTATGATTTAACACCCCCCTCCCAAAAAAAAAGGGGAAAAAAATGTTTACCCGTGAAAGGTTGTAAGGTTACTAAGTCTCATATATACAGTATTTAACTATAATGAAAAAACAAAATGTCTATAAATATTTTTGCTCATTCCATCAAGTCTCACTGAGGAGCACTGTACATACTACGTACACACTTTTCTCAAACAAAACTCTCTCAGATTGTGTTGCTTTTTCCCTCCTCACAGGTCTGAGGTTAAAGCCAGACAGGATGTCAAACCTGACTTCCGCCATCCTCCGTTCACTGATTACAGGCAACCACCCGTAGACTACCGGCACCCGCCGGTGACTGATTACCGGCAGCCCCCGACGCTGGACTATCGGCACCCACCCGGCCTGTTGGACTTCAGACAGCACACGGCAGCTGCTCAGTTCCCGCTGGGGATCGCTGCAGAGTTTCGACCACAGGTATCATAATCACTATCGTGGTTCTACAAGTGTGTACACCCTCTAAACTGGGGAAGTGGCTGTGTTCCTATTAAGCCAGTCACTTTCAAACTCATGCGTAATGGGAGTCAACACACACCTGCCACAATTTTCCTCAGATAAATTCCAAATAAACTTCAAATGTTCTACTAGGCTTTTTATGGCATATATTTGCTGTTTAGCATAAACCTGAAGGATTTGTGAAAATGTGAACAGGGGTGTGTCGACTTTTCATATCCACTACACTTGGGTGCTGATTCCACTGCACATTGTCTGTACTATATGTTCCACTAGCTGAGCTTTTATGATTACCTTTTCTTTTTTTTTTAGATTCCCCCTCTACAGGACTTTGATTACTTTACAGTGGAGCTGGAAAAAAGCTCGAAAGGTTTCGGTTTCAGTATCCGGGGGGGCAGAGAGTACAAGATGGACCTGTTTGTGTTGCGCCTTGCAGAAGACGGTCCCGCCATACGGAACGGGAGGATGAGGGTAAGCATGCAGATGCAAAGAGGGTTTAATATTACTTTTAAAGTGTGGACGCCTGCTTATTCGCAGTTTGCCATTTACAAATTTACCTATTTGCTGATTGTTTTTTGGGGGTGTAGGGGACTCATTCCCCCGTCACTGGCATAAACCCCCGCTTAGTCCTGTGTTGTGGGTTTTACTCAGTCCCTTGCTTCTTGCCTTTTGTTTTTTTAGCCAATCCTCTGCTTATTTGTGTTTTTTGCTGATTTTTTTCCCATAAGGTTTTAAAGTAAATGGTAATTGGTAAATGGACTGCATTTTTATTTAACATAGTTTTAAAGGGTGTGTTAATTCTTTGTAGATTTTCACTATTCACAGTCAGATTCACAAATACAGAAAAAAAATCCAAATGTAATAGAAATCCATTGAAAAGCATTGGGGGAAATCAAATTAAAGCAGAAAAATTCAATTGACTTCCATTGTAGCTCCTTCATACAAGGACTGATTTACAAGAGGTTTTTTGTCTGTTTACTCAATAAATTATCCAAACAGATGTGGTGCTCCTAGAGGCAACAGAGAGAACTGCAGGCGTTCTCTTGAGTCGTATACAGTACATCGCTCCTTGAGCGACCATAATTTATGCTACAATCTTCACAAATTTTATTTGAAACATTTATATTCTCATGTTGGCAAAATAAATTAAAAATATTTGAAAAAAAATGTTGGGATGGTTTAAAATTGGAGCTCTAATATACAATAATGATTATAATAATTATTCAAATAAAACATTGAGAATAGCTACAGAATTATAATCCTTTTTTTTATTTACTATTCGATTAGTTATTAAGAGTATGCAGGTGTTCCTAATTGTTATGGTGTGGGATGGAGGTCCCAAATGCAGGAAGGTAGGAGAGCCACGGCAGGGATGCGGGTAACTTAGTTTTAATCAAAACACAAGGAAACACAAGATTACGCCGAGAAAACGGCGAGTAGTGTGGGATACGGAGTAGATCCACGTAGAATCGCTACTAGTCAGGTCTGGTGAATAGCGTCACGGAGTAATAACCCGACACTCCTCGCTGTTTCTGCCAGGCTTTTATCTTGGCCTGATGGGCTGATGGGCAGCAGGTGTGTTTGGAGGGATCCGCCCTCCAGCTGTTTCCCCAGCGACTGCAAGGGAAAACAGAAACAGCTGACCCCATCCATGACAGTACCCCCCCACTAACGAACACCCCCAGGCGGACCACCCGGCAGAGAAGGGTACGACGAATGGAAGTCACGGACAAGTGACTGGTCCAGAATCCAGGAGCGGGGGATCCACTGGCGGTCCTCGGGACCGTACCCCTCCCAGTCAACCAGATACTGCATCCCCCTGCCACGCTTTCGAGAGTCCAGAATGGCCCTAACCGTGTAGACAGGCTGCCCGCCGACGACCCGGGGGTCGGTGGGGGCGCGGCCGGCGGGCACAATTGGCTGGCAGACAGGCTTGAGCAAGGACGTGTGGAAAACTGGGTGCACCTTGAGTGTGGGTGGCAGGTTGAGCCGAACTGCCACCGGGTTGATCACTGAGTCGACTTCAAACGGGCCGACAAACCGAGGCCCCAGCTTCTTGGAACTCCCCGCTAACTGCAGGTCCCGAGTGGAGAGCCAAACCTTCTGTCCCGGTCGGTAGGATGGTGCTGGGATCCGGTGCCTGTCCGCGAGTCGCCTATTGTGGGCCATTGTGCGGCACAGGGCCTTCCTGGCGTCCTGCCAAACCATGCGAGCCCGGCGGAGGTGGATATGGACCGAGGGAATGGCAACCTCGCCCTCCTGGGAAGGGAACAAGGGGGGTTGATAGCCACAGGCAGCGTTGAACGGGGACAGACCTGTGGCAGAGCACACGAGGGTGTTGTGGGCGTATTCGACCCATGGGAGGTGGGATTGAGGGTGATAGCCCGAAGACAGGCTAGCCGTAGCCCCCAAAGACTTGCAGAAGGCCTTCCACACCCGGGACACGAACTGAGGCCCCCTATCGGAGACGAGGTCGGATGGGATCCCGTGGATCCTGAATATGTCCCTTATCAGGATATCCGCTGTTTGCAACGAGGTGGGCAACCTGGGCAGGGCGATAAAGTGTGCCATCTTGGAGAACCGGTCCAACACCGTAAGGATCACCGACTGCCCGTTGGAAGGAGGTAGCCCGGTAACGAAATCCAGCGCCAAAAACCAAGGACGGTGGGGAATGGGCAGGGGGCAGAGCTTACCGGCTGGCATATGGCGAGAGGGCTTATTACGAGCACACACCGTACAGGACGTGACATAGTCCTTTATGTCCCCACTGCAGCACCTCTTGCCAAAGGTGTGTGGGTACAAACAACTTATTCCCAGGGCATGCTACTGGGGTCTGCGTGTCGTCAGTCGCTTCCACCATCTTCCGCTCTACCTCCCACTGGAGGGCTCCCAACACTCTGTTCTCCGGCACGATCGTTTCGGGTGGAGACCCCTCGGCGGGTGGACCGTGCACGCGGACAAGGCATCCGGCTTGGTATTCCGGGATCCTGGTCGGTAAGTGATGATATAATTGAAACGTGTCAGGAACAGGGCCCAGCGTGCTTAACGGGGATTCAGTCTCTGAGCGGACCGGAGGTACGACAAGTTTTTGTGGTCCGTGAAAATCTGGAAGGGTTCCGCCACGCCCTCCAGCCAGTGCCGCCACTCCTGCAACGCAAAAATAATGGCCAGCAGCTCACGGTTGCCCACATCGTAGTTGCTCTCCGCCTGGTTGAGCCGACGAGAGAAGAAGGCGCAGGGATGCAGTCTCTGGTCAACCGGGGACCGTTGGGACAACACCGCTCCCACTCCCGTCTCTGAAGCATCAACCTCGACAACAAATGGAAGAGCCTCGTTAGGGTGTGTTAAAACTGGTGAACGTGAAAATGATAATTTTAATCCAACAAAAGCGGCCTCAGCCTGCTGAGTCCAAATAAACGGAATCTTGGTAGACGTAAGCCTCGTCAGAGGTTCCGCTTTCACGCTATAGTTGCGGATGAACCGACGATAGAAATTAGCGAACCCCAGGAACCTCTGCTTTCTTGACGTGGGTGTTGGCCACTCGACCACGGCCTGGATCTTGGCCGGGTCGGCTCTCAATTGACCCCTCGCCACAATATATCCGAGGAACTGGACCGAACTGGGGTGAAATGCACACTTTTATGCTTTCAAATACAGCCGGTTTTCCAGTCGCTCCAAAACCAGCCGAACGTGTTGCCGATGTTCTGCTAGATTTCTAGAGAAAATTAAAATGTCGTCAAGGTAAACAAAACAAAAGTGATTAAGCATGTCACGCAAGACATCATTAATGAAACACTGCGGGAGCGTTTGAGAGGCCAAAAGGCATAACCAAGTACTCAAAATGCCCAATGGGTGTTTTAAATGCTGTTTTGCATTCATCGCCCTCCCTTATCCTAACCAGATGGTAGGCACTGCGAAGGTCTAATTTGTTAAACACCGTAGCAGAATGTAATGGAGCAAATGCTGACTCCATTAGCGGCAATGGGTATTTGTTTTTAATTGTTATGACATTCAGGCTCCGGAAATCGATGCAAGGGCATAGAGTCTTGTCTTTCTTCTCAAAGAAGAAAAATCCTGCCCCTAGCGGCGACTTGGAAGGCCGAATCAGCCCGGCAGCCAGTGACTTTGTGACATATTCCTTGAGGGCTTGGAGTTCCGGCTTGGCAATTTGGTACAGGCGTGTACTAGGCAGCGGTGCGCCAGGAACCAATTCTATCGCGCAATCATAAGGTCGATGTGGAGGGAGAGATAAGGCCCGGTCTTTACTAAAAACTTCCCGTAAGTCGTGGTATTCTGCTGGCACATCTTCCAGGTTAATCAGTTCCATTGTTGCTTTGGCTGGGCCACAGTGGTCATTTACCGCTGACTGCAGGCAATGTGAGTAACAGAACAAGCTCCATCTCTCTTTTACCTGGGCATGCCCCAGTTTATGTCAGGGTTATGCCTGGCCAGCCAAGTCAGACCCAGGACCACTGGAGCTGACCGGGAGGGCATAATGAAAAACTGTCTAGTCTCCACGTGGTTTCCCGATAAACGCATGTGTAGACTCTCTGTTCTATGCGTAATCATACCCAAGAAGCGCCCGTTGAGGTCATACATCTCCTTGGTTTTCTCGAGTCTAACCACCGGACATTTCAAGATGTTGACAATTTTTGGGTCGACAATACAGTCATCCGCCCCAGAATACACCAAAGCCGTCATCTTTACATTCACCCCACCCCATGTCATTTCTCCTGACAATTGTAGCCTTTTAGTATCCAATTGGCTATTTGGGTTACATCTGATCATTACATGATCCCGTGAACTGGGAGTACTCACACTGGTTGTTGCGTTGGGGTTATATGGTTGTGGCTGGAACGGGTGCGACGTCCCGACGTCTATCAGGCCGCCTCCAACACTTGGCCGATTGGTGTCCGGGCCGACCACAATATTGGCACGCCTAATTTCTCCACCAGTTCGTGCGTTCCGCCTCAGAGAGCCGTACTCCCCCCAACTGCATAGGCTCGATGCCAGCTCCCGCAGGAGGGCGTCGCCACGAAGCGTCGGGAGGCGAGGCGTCGAAGAAGCGCCCCCGCGGACGTGGTTGAAACAAGCTGAGCAGCCGTGTCTGCTGCCTTAGGTCGTCGCTCCTCCTCCCGTTCCCGCTGCCGCTCCCGCAACCTGTTGTCCAAGTGGATGGCCAGGTTGATGAGTTCCTCCAGACCGGACGTCTCGTCCCGCGCCGCCAGCTCGTCCCCGCCGGAAGATCCCACACAGCGCCGCTTTGTCGTAACGGCTCTCGGCGGCCAAAACCCGGAAGGAGATGGAGTATTCCGCCATGGACAAGTCAGCCTGCTGGAGGTCCAGCAAGCGGCTGCCCGCTTCCTTCCCTTTTACTGGGTGGTCGAAGACGTTTCTAAATTCCACCAGGAAGGCAGGAATTGAAGCTCGGAGCTCCGGATTAGCTTTACTGACCGCCATCGCCCATAATGCCGCCTGGCCGGACAGTAGACTCATTACGAAGGCGACCTTGGCGCCGTCGTTCGGGAAGGTGTGCGGCTGTTGATCGAGGACCAAGCTACACTGGTGAATAAATTGGTCACACCCACCAATTTCGCCAGAGTAGCGGGGAGGATGGGGAATATTGGGTTCCCGAAGAACAAAGTTGCCAGCTGATCGGGACGCGGAGGAGACAGGAGACGCCCCGGCTGGTCGTAAGTCCTCCGCGGCCGTGGATTCCGACCTCCGCTCCACCTTCAAGGTGAGCGACCCGATCTGGGCGGTTAGCGTCGACATTGCCTCCTTCAGCTCGCGGAAGTATTGCTTGTGCTGTCCGAGTAAGCGCCCATGGCTGGCCATGGCCTGGCACAGGCTGTTGGGGTCTGCGGGGTCCATTCTGGTCGGGTTATTCTGTTACGGTGTGGGAGTGGAGGACCCAAATGCAGGAAGGTAGGAGAGCCACGGCAGGGATGCGGGTAACTTAGTTTTAATCAAAACACAAGGAAACACAAGATCACGCCCGAGGGCGGATAAAACGGCGAGTAGTGTGGGATACGGAGTAGATCCATGTAGAAGCGCTACTAGTCAGGTCTGGTGAATAGCATCACGGAGTAATAACCCGACACTCCTCGCTGTTTCTGCCAGGCTTTTATCTTGGGCTGATGGGCAGCAGGTGTGTTTGGCGGGATCCGCCCTCCAGCTGTTTCCCCAGCGACTGCAAGGGAAAACAGAAACAGCTGACCCCAATCATGACACTAATTAATTATCTGGATTGTGTGCATATTAGGTATTGCAATTCTCTATTTTAATTGATGTTGATTCTTTGTGGCAATGCTAAAAAAAAAAATGGAGAAAAAAAATACAGTATTGAAGATGTATGTCAGCAGTGGCCAATGATTATACTGTATAGCGTTTAACGTTTAAATAAAGTTACTGTAAATAAAGTGACAAATTGATAACGTTCCAAGCATGTATAGAATATGACTAAGGTTATCTGTGTGTGTGTGTGTGTGTGTGTGTGTGTGTGTGTGTGTGTGTGTGTGTGCGTGCGTGCGTGCGTGCGTGCGTGCGTGCGTGCGTGCGTGCGTGGTCTTCAGGTGGGGGATCAAATCATAGAGATCAACGGGGACAGCACTCGGGACATGACTCACGCCCGGGCCATCGAACTCATCAAGGCGGGGGGCCGCAGGGTCCGACTGCTGCTAAAGAGGGGTACAGGGCAGGTGCCTGAATACGGTGGGTCATGTTTCACATCTTCCGTTTCTGTCTTTTTTACTCATGACTCTTCCTATGGGTTCAATTTCAGCAGCACTCTAAAATGCACTCATGACCTTTACATGTGAACTGAATTTGACATTCTCAAAACTTTTGACAAGTTTCAACGTTTCAACTTGCTGTTCTCTAACAAGGACTGAAACAGCAAAATTCACATCAGATCAAGTGACACTACTTCTAGTACTTTCTGTCACCCTTCCAGTTGCAACCTTTTGATGACTCTCTAGGCTTAATGGCTAGTTCCCTCTGAAATAAATCCTGTTTGAAGCTGGTAACATTGTATATTTATTTCATCACTAACATGTTCAACCAAACCATGGCTACCTACAAAATGCTAACATACACTGTGATGTGAAAACAAAGCCATATATACCAGCTAACGAAAAATAGGTTTGATGTTACAGTTATTTAAGTTAGCTTTGTTTACTATAAAGCTGAGCCAAACAAAAGAGAATTCATCATTGTATATTTGACCACCAAAATTGTTCAACGTTATCAAACCATGTGTCATTTAATCTAACAAAAGTCAACTAGCTTAATGCTAACATACGCAGCACCATAGACCTGCTAGCAAAAATTAGTGATGTAAATCTCAACCTACACACAACTGCTACTTTAACACACACAGAGCGGCAACACATACAGTATATTATTTTCGAAGCCTCGCACCCGGTTCAGAAGGTTCCCAGGGAAAAACTGTAAGAGTCACTCACAGAAAGGCGCAAAAGTGGAACTGTTTGTAGATCAAACAACTGTTGTGAATTTTGCCATTCAGCTTCTTGGTAGAGCAAGCTGTGCAAAAGCTGCCGAAACAATGAGCAGTTGGCATGTAAAGGTTTGGGGAAGGTCAAATGAAGTTCACTGAAAGCTGATCATCCTAACTTGTGAGTAGTGGATATCCAAAGGGGCTTTTTAGTCCAGAGCACATTAACAAGCATATTACATTGTTACACTTCATATGTGGCTCTGTGGGCTTCTACTGTCATTAATTGTTTCTCTCTCTGTAACATGTTTAAGCTTAAAGTTGAACCCTTGGCATATAGGCTTTTACTTGCCTTCCCTCAGGAATGG
The DNA here is from genome assembly GCF_051991255.1 of Vanacampus margaritifer. Lineage (NCBI taxonomy): Eukaryota > Metazoa > Chordata > Actinopteri > Syngnathiformes > Syngnathidae > Vanacampus > Vanacampus margaritifer. Next base: position 2,666,088 of record NC_135437.1, read on the forward strand.
TACCTTCCAACCTGTCCATGTGCATGAAAGGTGACACACTAAGCTCCCCTTATTTCTTCCTAATGGGCCACGCTAAAGACACGGTTTGTGCAAAACTGCATGTCTTCTCTTTTCTTCTATCTTCTTGTCGCCAGTTGAGTCATGTGATGCTGTGTGTGTTGGCATGATCATGTGGTAATGCATGGACAATCACAAGGTGCAGGGTTGCACTTGCGATTGGTGAAAAGCTGTGAATAATATAATATTAATTATATATATATACTTACTTACCTAAAGTTATTTGTCTCAATTGTCCCAATTCCCTACCGACCTCAAAGCGTTTGAGGCAAATGTTAACAACAAGGATGGCTGATTCGGATCAGTTGTTGTTGAAGTTAACGCAGCCATTACAAATCACGTTGACTTAAGTGAACCTATATCAAATAACTACATTAAAGTAACAGTAAATACAGGTGAATAAATGTCTGTTTAAATTCCTGTAAATTTCATTTTGCCAGTCTTCTCTTCATTGAGGCTGCCATTGTTGAGTGATGTCAGATTAAAGCCAGTGGGTGAAGTCGGGGTCTTTTTTTTTCTTTTTCCCCCCCGACTTCACAACTGGACCTCTGAGTTTAAAGGGGCGTTCCCTGGTATGAAGTTGGAAAAGTCCAACTTCCCACTTTCCTTGAATGTAGCATATTTTCATACATTCTGTGAGCTGTTTAATTGGTACTCCCAGTTGAAGTTTACAGTAAAAGTGACACTTAAAGTAATGGAGAATTAACCACATATTTAAACAGCAGGGGCGTAGCCAGAAATTTTTCCTTGGGTTGGCCAGGGTGAAACCATGACGCAAATAGGGGTGGCCATAAGTTCATACCTGAAATCTCTACATCAGTGGTTCTTAACCATGCGGCCGCACCGCTGGCCCGCGAGCACCTATTAATGGGTTGCACAAAATAATTTTCCGCTTTGCACCTGTGGCCCGCGGTGCAGCGTACGTTATTAAGTGAATGCATTTGAGCTCTTGGAATAAATTTTTACGGAGCAGCTCAGTAGAACTTTCTGTCAATTGGCGGTAGGAAGGCAAATGTCAGTTTATAATGACCTGTATACGAGAAGTAGAAAAGGAAACTTAACCGCGAAACTCACGACTAAATGTTGTTGAAGTTGTCTAACCTCAACAAAAGACTAAATTTTTTCCATCATTTTTGCTGTGGTAAAATCTATTCTGTGTTTTTGTGTTAATAAGCATGACTCGAGACTGAGCTTAATTTGATGAAGAATCCTTTGCCTGTTTGGCATCTTGTTGGGTGTCAAAGAAAACATTTGAGATCACATTTTATCATGTTATTTGATATTGTTTCAGCATTTTCAACTCTAAGTGGAGTTAGTAATTGAATGCTATCATAATATCTGAATGGGCCCCACACCACAGTCATGTTAGACTTGTTTTTGGTGGTCTGGTGAATTTATTTACATAGAACATAAAAACATAATCATCACTATTCAGTCATAAATTAAGTTTTCAAAAGACATTCACATCATGAAAGGCCTTTCCAAGGCTCTTACAAAATAAGCTCATGTAATGATGGTCCAGACTTACCTGTTTGAACCAGCTCTCCACAACAATTTAAAACTATTAAATACATACTATACATACCAAACAACAGTCACACAGAGAAAGACATTCATACTTTATACTTAACCTCTTAGCCTCGGGTGACTCATTGAAAAAAAAAAAAACACAAGAGGGCATTCGTCCTGGCCTCCAGATACTTAAATGATCCTCAAATGTTTATTGAAAGATGCCATACATTAGAAGTATTTGAATGTATGCCTCCTCTGTGGGTGAAAATACAAAAAAAAAACACAACTCTCTTGTGAATTCTTACTTGACAAATTAATCAATGATGACACATAATGTTGTCAGCCCAGCCTTTTCTGCTCCTGCTATCAACTTTTTTTCTTTCTTTTTTTGTTGTGCAAGCTGGGCTTGTTCCCGCGCCCTCCTGTACGACAACTAAAATTTTGGGGATGTCGTCACAGGTTAAAATAGTATTTGAACGCTAAGAAAGTGAAGAATGTAAAACACTTGACCTAATTAAAAACTAAATCAACTAAACTAAAATACCCTTTAAAAAATATAACAATAATAGCCCGCACACGGAATACCTGCCTTTCTTTTTTGCCTCCGCCCCTCGCGATCGATTTCGGAGCATAGGTTAGTTTCAGCAAAAACACGAGCATTTTGAAACACATCAAGCAGAACAGTGACTCTGAGGCTAATATTTTTTTGCTTTTGTTCTGCATCAAAAACAACAAAAGCAACAAAAACAAGACTGAGGCAAAAATAATCATTTACAGATATAGAATTGAGAAACACTCCTGACTCACTGCATGCCTCGAGTTTAACGTCAGATGATTTTTACATGGCATCATTCCACTCCATCTTTTGTCGCAATTGGGACACTCATTTTCTACCTACCTACCGTGACACTTATACAGTTTACATACATAATCTGTTTGCCTTGTCCAATTTTCAATGTGTTTGCATTTCTGTCCCTCATACAATGTGACAAGCAGAGATTTGCGCCCTCATTTTTATCTTCTGAGCTCAAATGCAAAGGGAGGCAACACCACCATCTACAGGTGTCTCTTAGTCATTACAGTAGTTGACAGACAAACTGGGCAAGACCCTCTTGCACGGATTAAAAACCTTATTTGACGAACTTTTGCGTCACTGCTTGGTTTCCGGTAAATGAATCTAAGTGATTTAATTTGCTGCATGTCTTCCAGTAAGTCCTCAGTGTTGCCCAGCATGTCGTGTGGCACTACTGATGGCGTGCAACTCTAAATTCCGAATTACAGGGCGTCCTCAAGTTACGAGATCCGCGACTTTACGACACTCGTGCCTTGTCCTTCTTTTTCATTAATTTCCTACAGTAATCACACCTTTTTAAAATTATGTTAAGTTGTATTGTTGTTACCTCCAGCAAAGGGCGTCCATCGAGCAAGGGTCCATTTCACAAAGCAGGTTTAGTGAGAACCCTGAGTCTGTTAACCCTGAAATGCGGGAAACTTAGCGTCTTCCATTTCAAAAAGGAAGGTAACTGAAACCAGAAAAAAAGAGGTAACTTAAAATCTTGATCAGTTACCGTAGTAACAGAGTCTATGAACCTAACTAACAGGTTTATTACAATAAAACTCGAGTTTCTCTCTGTCTCCGCCTCCTTTCACACACGACATTTGATTTCCTCATTCATTCAGTCAGATGGCATAACATAGTTCTGCCGTCTGTTATTTAAAAAAAATACATTTAAAATAAAATAATAATTATAAAAAACAGTCAATAGGCCTATATTAAAGTTTATTTATAAAAGTTTTTTTTACGAACAGGGCATGTCCTTTTGACAACTTCGTTGATGAAGGTGCGTACTAAAAAGAGAATTGTTAAACCATATTAAGATTACAAATTAAATTGTTGACCATTATAATACAATTGCTTCAATTGGTAACACACGATTGAATTAAATTAATAAAAAAAATTGTGTCACATTTCCGTTTTTAAGTTTCCATTAGCTCCGCTCTGCCGTCCGTCAGCAATGAATGTCATAACACAAACTATTGGTTCCGGCATCTTCCGGGTGGTGCAAAAATGTTTTTTAAAATTACTGTAAAAAGGGTTTTGATGTAAATATTGACTTTAACGGTGAAATCCGACTTATGTCGAAATTTGGGTTACATCGCCAGCATAGGAACGTAACTCGTCCGTAACTCGAGGCCTCCCTGTATATTGTTGAAAACCTCGTAAAAATATGATCGCTTAAAAAATTGGCAGTGTACAATGTCACGTATCCATCTGTGTGGTTGTCCCTTAATGCATTCTCTGTGGTCTTGAACAGACTGTGTCGGCCCCTGGGATTCCCTTTCTACAATCCACTCTACCCTGCCGGAAGTGACCCTCGAAACCCACCAGAGTCCATTGCCTCCATCCCATCCGACCGCATCCCTGGATTCCCCTCATCAGCGCCCTCTAGAGGCCGCAGTGTGCATGGCGGCGGACAAAGCTCCACAGGTGACGGACCACGGCTCCTCGGCTCAAGGGGCCGCAGGTGGCCGGTCCACCCAGCAAAAGTGCATGATCAGGGGGCAGGGAAGAGAGGCTGAGTGCGGGCCAGCCACCGGGCAGCCTCAGATTTTGGCTGCCAAAGCCGTCCCGGGGAGGAAGATGGACGCTTGCTCCCCCTGCTGTGGTAGAAAGGGGGCGAGGGCTCTCTGGCCATGGGATCCTTACGTGAGCGTTGCTCCCAACGGAGCCTCTCTGGCCGGCGGAGACGCCCACGTCAGCCTCCAGGAGAGGCTGCTGTCCAGGGGGGCTTACCCCAGAGAGGAGGAGCGTTCCAGGATCCAGGCTAAGAGCGCCGAGGAGCCACCTGCCAGGAGAGCCACCACCACCTCCCCGGGGCCCTGGAACATCCCTGGGCCGGATAAACTGCCCGGCACCCTGAGGTCCTGGACCTCCACTGTCAGCAGGTAGAAAGGATCGGCTTTTTATCAGTTTGTCCTCCTTCATCCGCTCATCAAGTCTGAATCAGAATTTGCTTTACCAGAGGATTCTTACACCCGCCACCTTAAAAAGCTGACCAACTCTCACGGATGTTGTAACATAGAGTGAGGAGCCTGATGATGTATGCCAAAAGACTCAAATTTTTTCTCTTTGACGACAGAGAAACTTCTAGAGCAGTGTTTCCCAACCTTTATTGACAATTTGTGTTGGACAAGGACAGAGCCCTTCCACAAATAGTGATTGACTAAAGAAATGGCTTATTAGTTAAAACTGTAAATGTACAACACAGGATCCAAAATACTTCAATATCATTTTAAAGTCATATTTAAGCCTTAAAAATAAATGGCTTATAGGTGACTCTCCGTAAATTCCACTAGCAACCCAGGTTAACTCTGTGTGTTCCCCTGCTAAATCCCCATTCACAGATTGGGACCCACATAATAATAATAATAATAATAATAATAATAATAATGCTTCCGATATTTTACTTTTTGAAGTGTTTGTTTTTTATGGGTTTACCCTTACAATACACTCACATGTGGGAAGGGAGAGCCCCAGTCATACATGCACTTCTCAGCCATTTGTTGAAATAGCAAGGGAAGGGAACAGTAATACACAAACTCAATGAGAACACTCATGGAAAAGCTGTTGTTGGCCACAGCTCGCACCCAGACACTCACACGCAGACAACACACACTGCCTTTCCAAACTCCACCTCTTAAAATCAGTATCTCACACAGACACTACAATATCAAAAAACGTTTAAATACTTTATTGCTTGTTGTTTTCTGTGTGTTCAAATACATTTACAATGTGTTTAAAACATGTTTTTGATCAGAACTTTTTTTTTGTTCCATCTGTAAATGGTGAATTTTCACAAACTATGGTAAATAGTCAATCGCCAAATATCACAGCACACTACCAAACAAAAAATATCACAAAAAGTACACATAGTGGTTGATTTTGTATCTTCTGGCATTTAATATTCCTGCCTGTCACTTTACAGACATGGATAGAAGAACAAGGATAGCTTACTTTGTTTTGTGTGGCAAATATCATGTAATGTCACCCTGTCGAAAATAGTAAAAATCCACTTCCACCACCACCCCAAAATTATTATATTTGCTTAAGACGCCAAAATATGGCGCCAAAATACCACTTTTCAATAATGTTCAACAGCAGCTGCTTATCTCACTTTGTTTTTTTTTTGGCACTAAGATGCTACAAGATGGCGCCATAACACCAATGTTATAAAAGTCCCCACACACACAAAATCTTTTTTTATTTTTGAATGAGTGACGGATCTTAGGTTAAAACCCCCCCACTAATTAGTGAATTTGGGAATATGCAAGGGAAACACTTTAATTTTCAGAGCATTTAAGTCAAATGTCATAATTAGCGGTGGTTGGGAATCACTCTTCTAGAAGTCCATCCAGTGTTGCTCCTCACATGCCTAACAAATATATCATATACTGTAAATGTAAAGATGTCACAATGTGTACATTTGTTGTTGTAAAGAAACAGAAGGGGAAAAAACGGGGGTAGGGGGGAGACAACAGGACGGAAATATTTTGGATCCGATGGTCCTATCCCGGTCCTCGATTATGACTACATATCAAAGACAGGTCAGCAAAATGGCGACCCGTGCATGGGACTCCCAAATCGTGAACTTTGTTCTCCATTTATTATAATTTTTTTGTACATTAGTGACAGCAGGCTTGGTAAGTAGAAGTCACACTACTACACTGACTTATGTACACATGCATACATTAACCATTGTGCAGTGTCGTACTCATGCAAAATCCATTGAGCATTTAGACCACATCCTTGATATCCAGTACCAGATCTTTGCACTAGTATGCTTTGTACTCACTAGTAAAGTAAGTCAGGACAGGACAGGTAGAGCAATTGTGTCTTGCTAGTAATGTTTTTTTTATCCACTAGTTTAGTCAATTTTGGCCTACTAGCACCCAATTCAATCTTACTTCTAGACTACTCCTTCACTAGTAACGTTACTAGGGAAAAGTAGTTGGTATGTGTCATGCACTAGTAGCCTCCTTATCAAGAATTATATTCCTTATCCTTTTGCTTTATATCCTAATTTCCATCTTAAGGTCTCTGTACTAGTTCCATCTTTTCACCATTTTGTGTGTATGACATTTCTGCATACTAGTATAACAGTGAGACAAATATGCACAGTTGACATCTGCACTACTGGTGCTACTAGTGAATCACTAGATGTTAACTGGTAAAATTGTATAATGTCACTAGTAGCACACAGTTAACGAGTTGTCTGACTGGTGTGCCAAAGACTTCCTACTAGTATACAGAAAGTACAGTGTAGTCAAGCACTAGTAGCGTGTAATTGCATACTAGTAGCATATTGTTTGAGCATCGTAGTCCATATCATAAATGTCATTGATGAGGCTTAAAGTCTTTTTTTAGGCCAAAGTGTCAAAGTAGTCAGGGGGAAAATATTCTACAAGTGAAGCGAACCCTTGTGCTGCTAGTGTTGAGGATTGTTTTTCAAGTGAGGACAAAGGGTGTGCTAGTTAGTACACTGATCTTAAGATATCAAAGATATGAAATAAATGCTCAAGCGACTTTTCCTACATTTTCATTCAATGCTTCAAAAGGAAAAACAGCATCGTCCAGTCCATTTGCAAAAGCCTTTGAACTGTACTACATGTACCACATCACTGTGGGAGGGAGGCGCCAACGTGAGGAAGACGACGACGACAGCGAGGTGGAGGGGGCGGAGTTCCTTACTCAAAAGCCTCGCAGACAAATTGACTAAGAACGGCGGCACCGGCGTGCACGCACATATCAGCCTGCTGCTCATGACTGTGTTGGAACATGAGCCTGTAGCGTTGTTGCTAAGCAAAAGCATCAAACTGGGGATGCAAAAGTAGAGCAACTGTTTTAAAATCATAATTCACAATTATAATAACAGATACGTTTCCACATGCAGCAGAAGTACTCACACTCAGTCAGTAGTTAAGTCGAAATACAAAAAAAAAGAAGTGCTGATTCATCTCCTTCAAAATGTACATACAGTATTCTGCGATGTACACGTGTAGAAAAGGACAAATGAATTACTACTGCCAATGATACTATTCTATGATGACTTGGCACAATGGATAAGAAGAACTTCTCTTAACTATAAAGATCATTCTGATTCATAATACTGTCATTATATCTGAAAATGAATATATATATATATTTTTTAAAAATACTTTTGCATCCCCTGTATAATACACAACCCTTTGACAGAGGAACCTCTAAGGTGGAACACGTCAGCAAATCAAAGGATTGACCATCAACGGCTTTTGGGGAACTCAAATTCAACTGAAATTTAAAAAAAAAAGCACTTAAGTAATGATTCTGTTAAAATGTATTGCACTTTCTCAAAGATTCAATGCAAATGTACTAACTATACAACTGACCAGCTCTTAAGACAGTAATTCTTTCTCATGCCACTAGAGGGATGCCAACTTTTATTCTGTCAAAGGTTTGCCTTTGAAATGCCAACCAATCAGATTCTGTTGGATCTTGGAAGCGCCATTGAATTTATCATCACCTTTGTTTTTCCTCACGGTTGAGTTTGCAGAAACATTTTGTCGCAGCTAAGAGCCAAGAAGCCCACTTTGCAATCTTGTCCCTTCCCTCAACGAGGCATCTTTTCACATGTGGAGCTGTCATGGTGATAAATGCGACTGAAGTCTGAGCCAGGATTAGCTTTGTTGCCGTCGTAGTATTCAAATGTCTGACAAAGGGTAAAACAATAGAAAAAGTAGCATTAACAATGGCCTAATCTAAGGAGGAATCAACTAGGGTTCCAATTACGGTTACAATTGAGGCTTTTGTGTCATTTATAAAACCATAGCATTCATTTAATCCGTTAACCCTAAATTTGTCTGTCTATGTTCTCTATCATTGCGGTCGGGCGGAATCTTCAGGAACTAAAAAAAAAAGGTGGCATATATTATTTTTAGTTATTAAACATAAACACAAAGAGAGCAAGGTATTCTTAACACTTGAGATTAATTAATACAGTGGTGCCTTGAGATACGAGTTCATAATAATCAATTGTCATTGTAAAGGTTTTATATTAATTGTGAGTGAAAGTGGATCCCAGGAAGAATAGTCTCTAGACTGGTAATGGAGAGCCTTCCATTAATAACTCCACTCACCTACTGAAATGAATGGAAATGCCATTTGTCTGTTCCAGCCTTCCCATAAAACAATATTTGTGTAATGTAATGTAATGTTTTTAATAACGAAAATAGTACTAGTAACCACTGGTAGTAATAGTGTAATTGTAAGAATTAATCTGTTAGTGCATGATGATTCATTTCATTATGGCTCTTGTGCACCACGTGGCCACCAGGTGACATTGTCATGCGTTCAAATATTTGCCTCATAGATGCTATTTGCTAGCCTTTCTGTGGCATTTTGCATTGTGTGTTAGCATTAAGCTAACGGAAGTCATTTTAAATAATAATAAATCCCACTGATTGACACACCCAACTAATGCCGTGTGTTTGTTTAATGCACAAGATTGACGGTCAACACAGGCATTTTGTGAGGAATTATTAACAGTGCGCTGCTTGTGAATTGAGATTGGCTGCCACCATACAGTGCTCCTCTCTCAGGTCTTTGCTCTCAAGTTAAGGAAAAATATTCAAACAGCTCTTATCTCAAGGCAAGAAAACAAAACAAAAAAAGACCCACGTGGAGACTGACCAATAGTACCAATTTGTGGCATGGGCTCCCGTCCAACAGCGATGATACGGTTTCAGTTGGAATGGTGCAACATGTACGTGAACGTCACACACTGACTACATGCTGATGGTCCAAAAGCCTTTCAAGATCCAGCCTGATTACTCGTCTCATTTGAAGCAAAGTTGTGTATTATGAAGTAAAAGGTCCGAATATGTCCTCCATCTCCACCTATATACGGCCGCCCTGTCTATGTCAAGTTATTTTGTATACAGCAAATGAAGAAAAAAAGCCACCTGTGTGTGAAGAATGGCACGTTCATGATCCCATCAAGCATACTTGTGTAGTGTTAACAGAGTACTTATTCACCTTGTACAGCTGTATTCCTACAAATATGGTTTATTGTATCATTGATACTGTAGTTTCAAAGACATGAACAACTATTTTTATGAAATGCGACAGTACGGACATATTACATTTTGCTAAGAAAAAAAAACTTGTGTACTGAAAGATATTCTGAATACTGTCAAACTCGATATGGTCTAAGAGACACTTTGACGTGATCGTATACATAACAGACAACGACGACTCAAGTGGGGAGATTTTATTTAATAAACATTTACACATAGGCACCTTTTGTGTGTGTTTTTCTCATTACAATTAAAATCAGATTGTACTAGTTGGTACATAAAAGTAATTATTTTTTAATCGACATTTGTGGAAAGCTGTTGGAGCATTTATTCAACATCCTATTCAGCTTTTGGTCTATGGTACGTACTTTGTCCTCCCACTCACTTCACTACAACGTACTAGTTGTGGGATATCAAATAAATGCTCAAGCCATTTGAGCAGTTACTGATATCCTACTAGTGGGGTGAATTAAAACTATAAATGTTCAAATGGCTTTCCATGAACAAGTTGATATGAGATATGTCAGCTGATTGGCTGAGTCAAATTTGTGTCAGTGGGGGGTGCTGCTTGTCCTGTTGCCTGTTGCATTTTCATAGGATTCTCCTCCTGGAATGATGAAAACAATTTAAAAATGGAGATAAAATGAGAAGAAACAAAAAAGTAGCTTTGTATTGAGAGATAGACGAGCACCTTGAGAGGTTTGTAGATTCCCATTTGGAAGCGGCAGCAGACCACATCCACAAAGAAGCCCATTACGCTGTGTAGCATGCCTGCAGCACACGCAAGGTAATCAATAAAATCATTTTCATTTCATAGGCTTCATTCATTCATTAAAAATGTCTGTTTTGAAGCTATTTTTGTAATAATTTCATTACCCAAAAGGTAAATAAAATTTTAACTTATTTTTACTCATTGACTCGCAGCCATTCACTGAAGCAACCCCCTTCGCTCCCGGCTGTTTTACTGGATTTTGCAAGGCCCACAGACTATTGTGTTTATTGGTATAAAAACCTACCAAAAGAAAGATTAGAGTCTCTTCTTTCATCAGGAAAACAAAAGTATATTTCTGTTTCCGTTTTGCAACAATTGGCATATAGAATATAGCAAAAAATGTCGGAATTATTTACATTCCTGGTGAAAACAATGGCAGAAAGAGCTTGTTGCAACATGGCCCTGGCTGATCTCTTATACTCTGCTGCCACCTGCTGGACGTTTTTTGTAATTAACTAGCATTGCTTTAAAGTATAACTCAACCGGAAGTCAGACTTTTGCTCCACCCCTCACTAAGATTTGAAATCGGCGCTCAAAGGTTGTGTTGCCTGGAGGATCGTTGGGTTGCGAATGGGGAGAGGGTTAGGCGTGGTCTGGTTGTGATTGACAGCAGCAACTCACTAAGAAGCCGTTTAAGGAGGCTTGTATGAAAATGAGCCGGTGGGTGGCGGAACAAGTGACGTAGTACGTATCTTCTCATGTAATGAGAGGACAAACAGCCAAATTGTGTTTATCCCGGTGTTTAACCGTAAAATGGCACCAAACACACTGTTTTGAAATTGAAGCTTTAAACAAACGTATTAAAATGTAAAAATAATGACCAGGACATGTAGACAGCATTAGTAGACACCAGTTTATCAGCACAAAAAGTTGATTAAGTGTTTTTGGGAGCAAAATGACTTCAAAAGTACAGCATTTCAAACCTTAAAATATTTTATTTTAAATATTACATTTAAAAAATATTTAAATAGTTCAACATTATTAAATATTTAAAATATTGACAAAAAAAACGATTTAATAAATATTTTGAAATAGATATTAAATATTTTAAATGAAACCTGAGACACCCTGGCAGCTCCCTTCCAAATATTGCGAAATATTCGACTGTATTGGGCATGACAAAAAAGGTCATACCACCTACACTGAAATGTTTTGACCAAAAAGCATTGAAAGGAGCGTGAGCGATCGACGTACCGATGGTGGAGAAGATGCCGCCGACAATGCCGCACAGACGGACCAGAAACTTCCAGAGCGGCATGTGCTGCTCGCTCACTTTGACCATCAGAGAGCTAATGTCATACTTCATGAAAATCCCCGAGATGCCGTGGCTGCCCGCCGCGTGGTTGATGGTGCGTTCCTACACGAGATGCACACACATGCATGCTGATCGCAAGACCTTGCTTCGTTCCGGTTATGGTACCTTCCAAGATCAAAGTCGTACCCTCTCGGTCACAGAGTACTGATGCGTGTCGGCCGCAACTTTGTATGTGTTGAGTTTGGTGGGGACGATGGTGATAAAGTACTGGAACATGTGATTGGCTGACAACAACAGTACACACAAACACACATTAAGTTCCAGCAGGCAATCAAAGCAGTCGTGTGAGGAAACTTATTTACATTCTGTGGTGACTTTCTCAGTGCCGTCCAGGGTGCTGATGACGCCCGGGATGTCCTCTCCGAACGACAGATGGTCGATGCGGTGAGAAAAGTTAAAACCTGCCACCCGACGAAACGAAACGACGACGGCATCAAAGGCGATAGGAGCACAAAGTAAAGGAAAAACATCAACTCACTGTCATGGCTGACAAGAGCCGCCAGGTGGGCGTGGCCTCGTGGATGAGGGATGGACCTGCGCACAAAATCAACACTTCATACGCATACTGTACAGCGGGACCTTGACTTAGAGTTGAACTCATTCGGTGACCAAGCTCATAACTCAGTTTACTCGTCATTAAAATAAACGCCCCTCAAAACACACCAACCAATATGGATTTTTTTTCTTCTAAGTTAGGCCGATGTTGATTCTAATATTTGGCAGAATAAATTAATGGATTAATTGGCTGATTTTTTTATTTTTATTAATTGTTTTAATTAATTAATGACTGCATTCGTTAACTCATGATTAATCTGAATACTGTTCTTAATTTACAATAAAATGTAGAATAAAATATTTTTTCTTAAGTTTTCAAGTTTGTGTGAACATAAAAGTGGGGAAAAAATATTAAACTAATAGAAATATGGCTGCATCTTTTAGTCATTGATACCAAGTAATATCATAATTTGTAAAATTTAGTTAAAATAAAAAAGTACTGTAATGTAAAAAAACTAAAAACCACAAGTGATACTGATTTGCGTTGTCATTTTTCTACCACTGGATGGCATAACTGCACTTGGAAGACGATGACAGCTCAGTGGATTTTTCTTTTCATGTTAAGAGCTATCTAATCTTTAAAATTAAGTAATTTGTGAATTTCTACAATTTTTTAAAATTGGAGAATACAACTTGACCCCAGTCTCCACAAATATATTCTTTATTATTAAATTTATTACTGCTAAATTTTGACGTGGACGTGTCCCCCAGTATAGGCTTTCCAAGTAAGGGGCGCTCATTAATTGCGCGTTTAAAAAAAATTGTGACGTTAAAAGAACTTTGAATTAACTCCAAATTACCGCACTAATTTTGACACCCCTACTCATAATACAAGAATAACAGTATGAATTACAGGCAGAACATTTGACGGTTTTACAGTACATGTATTTGGTACAGTACATGTATTTGGTACAGTACAGTACATGTATTTGAACTTTACTACAGAGAAAGAAAATGTTTTATGTTCTTTGGGGAGGGGCAAGTGTATGCGTGCGTATGTGTGCTTGTACATACTTGCCAACAGTGATGTGGAAGTTTCCAGCCACCTTGTTAACATACAGATGTCCATGAATCCGGCAGGAAGTCAGAGATGTGCTGCTGTCCACACTGTACAACAATGCACACACAAAATATACTTTGACTGCACTACTTTCCTTTCTTTCCAATGTTAAGTTTAATTCTTTCTAGTGTTTGAAGTGAGTGAGTCACAGTTAAGAGAACTGTGCCATGCTCCCTTCACAAATAGCTGTACAGCACTGTCCTTGTCTCGCTCTCCTCCCGCTCAACACATGCCCCAAACTATTTTAATTTAACAATATTGTACTTTATGGCAAACATTTTTATCTATCAGTTGTTTATAACACCTACTTTTTCTAGATTGCGATAAAAATTACGCAGATAAGACACTGCCTCATTAGTGGTTTTAGAGTAATCATGATGACTGGTATATTTTTTTTCCAACGGCCTACGGAGTAGTTTGGCTTCAGCCTGATGAACTCTGCCTGGCATCAAGTGACACAATCGTGAGACTTGAGCATTTCTGATGGATTGCTGCTGCTGCTGCTGCTAGATAGTTAAAAAAGTAGAAAATAATCTTTTTTTTTTTTTTTAATGGATAATCTCTAATTTCATACTACACTGCCCTGACTAAACAGAACATATTTTGGTGGGTGGATTCTGCACCTTCTGGACTGAGCAGGTGGAGATCCTTTCATGGCAGTCTTGAAGATCAAGTCCTGCAGGGAGTGCTCCACTCGCAGACGCTCCTGAATGTGAAGAAGAGTCCTGGAAACAACTTTTTTTTTTAAAGTCACTTCAGTCCTGTTTTTATGTACGTTGAAATACGGTACTGTGCTGTTTTGACTGAAAGCTTATATTCATTCTGTGACCGAGCTCTCATTTACAAAATACATTTTCAACATTGAAATGAATTAAAATGCCATTAATGGATGGATATCAAAAAGAAGGAAAAAGAAAATGGAATGCAAAAAAAGAAAAATCAACCAAACGACGGATCAATCTCACTAAATCAAAGGAATGATGTCATCAGCTCAACTTACATGTGCCATATTTGTTGTTGTGACGACAGCTCAAAGTTGACCTAAAATGAATGAGGGGGATAACAGTAACAGTTTACGTACCAGACAAAATAATTTTATATGTATGCGTTCAGGACACATATCCCAATTGTGGCACTTGAAAGCCAAAAATAAATAAATATCAATCCCACCACACAGGCAAATCCAAGCAAAGATACTGACCGGCTCGTATTTTAGGCCATCAGAAGCAACCATGGTCTCAGCCAGATCCAGAACATCTGCGCCTATGTCTGCACATTTAAACATAAGAATGATTCCAAACTTGACTCTCGCAAAGTTTACACAAACATACAAGACATTTGGACATACCATTATTTACACCTGATGGCACATATTTGTTCCTGGGGAAAAGTAAACAAAGCTTTTTGTTTTATTTGAGAAAATGGGAAATTGTTTAAATGATGATTTTAGGTTTCTTCTCTACCACTGTAGTTTCAATGTGTGAATTGTCAACTGAAAAAAAAAAAAAGATGCTCAGTTAGGTAAGACTGAAAGAGCCTGAACGTTTAAGACCTTAATGCTCATGTTAACTGTGCCTGAATTTCCAACAAATCTAACATACCTGTTAAAATCATGGTCTGAAAAATGTTTCTGGTCTGAATATACTTGTACAAAATAAAGCAGCAATAATTCCCACTTTCAAAGTTGCGGTGACACTCAAATTGATTCACAATAAAGGATTTTTTTTTTTTTTTATTACATTGAATCATGAATAAGGTGCTAGGAAACCAAGAATAGAAAAGGATCATTCAGCAAGTGCGTAAAAGGAAGACAGAAGGACAAAAAATTCTTGTATGTCCAAAGGACTCCCTACGGACACCCATTTTGCTGATAAATGACAAGAAACTTAAAAAAAAAAAGAAAGGCACTCTCGGCAACGAAGGAAGTGGTTTTTCGTCCATCAGTGTAGATTCATCACTCACTGGTCAAGTAGCAACGTACCTCTCACATACGGACGCCTGTTTTGCTGAAGACTGAAAGAAGCAAGCGCAGTGTTGCCAACTACCCAATAAGGTAAGGTAGCTATTGGCTGTCATAAAAGTCGCGAGAGGTCGCTAAAGAACATCATTGCCTAATTTGCATAATTGGTAATTTGCATTTAATAGTAATTCATGCTGTAGGAGAGATGAATAACATCGTGGGAGAGCTAAAAGAACACCCTAAAGAACACTAGAAAAAGCCACTAGTCGTTTTGACAACAACAAAAAGACGCCAAGAGGCTTTGTAAAGACGCCAGATTTAGCAAAGAGAACTGCATTGAATATATATGTGCAACAGCTAGTACGCTAACTACTTATATGATGTGTTGCATGTGAATAGTTTATATTGTGAATTTACTTGGCAACAGTCAACTAAGAGTGAAGTGCTCATGTTTTTTTAACATGAAGGCCCACTGATGCAAGTGACAAGACAGTCTGTCAATACTGACGGAATGCCAACTTTTGTCGGTTGGTCCTAAAATAGGGGTGACGTTTACCAAGTGTGGGTAAAATAAGATGGCGGACAGACGATTAGGTTGGTTCGCACCAGCAAAAATATGTAAAATGGCCACCCCTGGAAAAAAGTAATGGTACCTTTACAATGAAAAGGAAACAGGGCAGTCAAAAAGTGATACTTCTGAATATTACGGTCTACCTTTGTTAACATTTGCCATGTTGAGTGTAAAATTATCCTTTCTATTTTGGTTCCATGCCAATCACAAACTGAATGTGCTGACACTTCGCCCCCACTAGTTAAATGGCATCATAGTCACACAGCTCAACGTGACATGTCTTATACAGTATGTCTATTGTTCAAAGGCAGCTCTGAGAAATACTCTATTGTCATTGGATAATTTGCTTTCTATCACAGAATTGTTAGCTTGTTTTTTTTTTCTATGAGGGTGGAGTGAGTAGTGTTTGGAACCGGAGTGGCAGGAAATTAAAGAAGCACTTCTCACCTCCACTATTCCAATCCTTGGTGCGCAAATGTGCAGTGGCATATATGAATCTCCTAATCAATATTTTCAATGTGTACCTGCTCACCACTTATGTGCACCCATTTCTATAACTACTAGTGGTTCCCAATCAAATATGCCACATGAAATTATCAAATAAAGGAAAAACTACATAAATAACTTGCATGTCCACTTTTTTGAGACACTATGGGGTATTGCATCTTAATTGTCTCAATAAATGTTGGGGAAAACTGGTCTACAAGCTTAACAAAATGTTCATAGTATACTGTACTATATTGATTGTTAGCGAATACTACTTACACTGGCATCTCATGGCTACTGTGATGTCAATGTTTATCCTCAGTTTGCTGCAAAGGAAAGGGCAGTAGTATGAGTACATTTCACACAATATTTAAATAAATATTAGACTTCCTGGTGTTGGTACCTGCTGAAATCTTTATCTACTTCGTACTCGTATTTCATCCATGTATCCCTGTAGACAAAAAACTCAAAAACGGCGAGGACAGCCATGGCACTGAACGCAATCAGAGACACTGGGAGAAGGGACGACGACGACGACGACGACATAATGTTACCATAAAATGAGAAGTTATTCGTGGGTTTGTGCGTCTGTCTACTCTCCGTACTTACCTGTGCCCCCGCTGGCTGACGACTCCACGTAACTCTCGGGGACTTTGTGGAAGGCGTCCAGCTCTCTGACCAGCGTTAACGCTTTCTTTTTGCTCAGTCTCCTCATCTTGGCGTATCTTCTGGCGTGAATGAATGTCGCTGGATGAGATGTTTGTTTGACGTTTCAAGTTGACGTGCTGACGTTCAGCAACATGACAGCTGCTAGCTTGATGGTTGGAGTTAGCGAGAAAGAAAGGCTTAGACGCTTACGTAGCACATGCGTGCGCTCTGTTAGTGACTGGATCAAAGTTTAATTCAAGCTCATTCCTAAAAAATAATAATAATAATAATAAACGGTAACGGGAGCAAAAAATAAAGACGAGGATAGTGATGAATCAGGTTGTGTGACGCATTATTTGGAGACGAAAACCGCACACGTTTTGACGTAGCGCCCTCGGGTGGATCCTAAAAAGAACTGCAAGTAGGTACGACGATACAGTTGTGCGTTTCGAGGTTACGAACAGCGCGCGGTGAAAGTTATTTTCACTTTCACATACCACTAAAGGGAGCACCTATTTTTTACTGTACGGGATATCACAAAGCAGTCGTTTTATGCTTACCTTATTAAACCGGAAGTAGTGTAATTTGAAGCGGCACTTCATGTGTAGATAATACACAACAAAGTTTAAAGTTTAAGGACGATTCAATTGCACACACACAGCGTATTGAAGTACCTGTCATCGTTTTATTATTCATAACATAACCAATGGTTTTGAAACGGAAAGCTTGACATGAGGACGGTACTTTCTGAATTTTAAGTAAAGCACACTAAGGATGGTGTGTTTACAGGTTAGCATGTCTGCCTCGCATTTTTGATGTTTTGGATTCAAATCTCAGCTCCTACCCTCCCGTGTCCAGTTTGACTTTTCTCATTTTGTAGTGAAGACTCAAAATTGTCCGTTGATGTGAATGTGTGTTTTATTCAGCAAAACGTCAGCTGAGATAGTTTCAGCTCACCAACAATGGTTTTGGTGATAAGCAGACAGTAGTGTTGTGCCGATACCGATACCCAGTACCAGGAGGGGCCCCAATACTGTAATAAAACACTGGCATCGGTATCAGTGTGTACTAACAAATAACGGGGCGATGCTAGTATTTACCAATACAAGTATAGAAATTTTAACGCAGCGCACACTCACTTATGTGTGATCACAGGTGTTTGGGGCATGCATTTCCTGTTTCACAAAGGTTTTTAAGCAGTGCCTGACCAAGACATTTATGATTTTTCATCCAAGTGAGTATGCAGTTCTTTAAAATAAAATAAAATAATAATAATAATAATAATAATAAACGGTGTGACATTGGTACGGTATTATCATTGGCCGATACGGCACAGCCGAGTATTGGAATTGGTATCAGAAGTCAAAAATGCTTATCGGAACAACGCTAGACATAAGTAAACATGCTGACAACATGCTCCAGTTTTATAATCAACTCTTGAATCATGTCTGTACTGAAGAGGCAATTGCAGTACAGTACCTCGACTATACGAGTTTGATTAATTCCTTTACCGAGATCCTATCTCGGTTTACTTATATATGTGGGGTTTCTCCCCCCAGAAAACTTTCTAAAACCGGTGGTCAGAGATGGACGGACAAAATTTCGCCGGGATAATCTTTGTCGGGGGCGTGGGATTTTGAGAATGACAATTACATTCCAAAATCATATATAGTGTTTGTCAAAGTCTGGGGTAGGGGTGGCAAAAAAAAAGTCCAGTGATTATTATTCATCGTCCATTGGTGGGGTAATCAGTGTGTTCAATTTTCGGTTGGGGGGGGGGGGGGGGGGTAATTATTTTGGTGGGCCGCCAGGCTAATAAAACACTGGGAGAAAGCCTGTATAAGGGATGGATTTCCACATTGACATGTTTAATAACCTTCCCAAAAAAAAGATATGTTTTTAATGAAGACAAATAGCACTGTACCATATAAAAGCAAAGAGGATCCCTCAAAAATATTTGTAATTGTATATGGATACCACAAGATGGTTGCAAAACATTTCTATTCCACAAAGCTATGGTCTGATTAAATGAACCCACCTCCCCAATAAAGGATGAAAATTTGCAAATGCCAGACAGCAAATATGCAGGGGATGACTGTACTGTATGATTGAAGTATTCCTTTAAGATAGAGTCAGGTTAGTTTAGCCTACATGTGAGCGCCTGTTGGCGAGTTGTCGCCTACAGCAGCTCCTTGCAAGTGTTCTCATTTTTGTCATTTGTGTGTTTGAGATACTATCCAGTCACTAACCTGCTTGAAAGTGCATTGCAGCTTGTGGCTCTCCTTGCCTACATGTGAGGGCATTACAGCTCTTTAACAGCTACATTTTCTTCCACTTCATCCAGAGCAGCTAATAACTCAAAAAAATAAACAGTATGTTGGGGCACTTGTAAGTCAAGGTACCGCTGTGTTTAAAAAAAAAAAAAGAAAGAAAAGAGAACATTGAAGTTGAGTTGCAGTGATATTGTCCATCCACACGCGATGTGAAGCTACTCAGCAGGTACAGAGTCTGGGCCCTCATCCTGCAGGCCAGCCGTACGATGGGCATCTGAGGCGGGCGTGTCGGGCACCTCTTGGGAGAGCTCCTCGGAGCATCTGCTTGCGGTGGGTGAAACCACGTCAGGGCTAGAGTCGCAGCAATCTGAGCTCTGGCCCGAGGTGACCGTGGTGATGGTGCCACTCTGCAGCGTTGGGTCCAAGTCGTCATCGTCGTCGTCCTCCGGGATGGGTGACTCGTGAATGTCTGGCCAAAAAAATAAGAGTTCAGACTTATTTTTCAGAAAAATAAAATAGGATATAGAGGAACTGCTAACGGTTACGAGGGTGATTATGGAACAAATTTTAGGTCAGCGATTTGGGTTTCATCGCTTCTGTCATAGGAACGGAAATCAGTTATAAACCGAGAAAAACCTGTAATTCATTATTACATGGATACACAAAAGTGAACTTACTACTGAAGGCATCTGGGTACTGCTTGCCAATCTTCCCTTTAAGTGTCCTGAAGAGTGGGAAAAAAATGTCTAATGTTTAATGTGTACTATTTAAATCAGCAATGTACAATTTTTTCCCATTAAAGGCCATATACAGAAAAATTAAAGGAAGAGGAAAATTTGTTGCACATAAAAGTGACAAGTAAAACATTTTGGAAAAAAATTGTATTCGTAATCTTTTGTGTATGTTGTGTTTAATTTTATTATTAGAATGAATTAAAGAAGCCAAATGGTCACAGGGCCAGACTTTTAACTTCCCCTTTGAAATAACTTAATAACCTGATCCGTCGGAAGACGCTGTCCAAATCTTTCTTCAACTCGACGAGGGTGCGCGTGTGGAGCAAGAAGCGCTCATTCATCTGCTGCAGTCGCACGTTGGACAACCCATTGAAGTTTATCAGCATTTCATTGGTCTTTTCAAAGCGGTCCAGCCTGATAGGGAACATTTTTTTATACACTGGAAAAAAATTGTACTCCATTTTATTTCATCAAGTGATTGCAGAAAATAAAAATCATATGGCTCTAAATAAAAAAATTTAAGTAAACTATACATCTACTTTAAAAAATGTCTCCGGAGCCAGATGATTTTATTGTGTGCAACCACTTGATGAAATAAAATTTAGTTAATTCAACACACACAGCTTGTCTTTGAACACGCATGAAAATGGCGACAGCAGCAGGGCGCGCTGTGGCGGAGCTTCCTCATGAATTTTCCAAGAGTTAAACCGGAGATATACCGAACTCAAGATGGAAAAGTCATTGTTGAAGATGATTTGCTGAACTTTATGGTGATCAAAATGCGCACCTTGAGCCACAATGACATAATTCCGCGACCAGCAGCTTCAGCTCTGAAAGAATTGAATCTGCAAAAGTCGTATTGTCAGAGCTTCTTTTCCACAATAAACGATGGGTAACGCACCGGGACAAAAGAAGGACTTTTACAATGTTAAATTATGCCTGCAAGTCCTCAATGAGTGCAGAGAGAATATACCATGATTTGTATTGCATTTCCTGGATTAATTACCTCCCATGTCATTTAATTACGTGGACGTGTCAGAGGGCTGGGCAATAAATCGATGTAATTCGATACATCGTCATTTTAAAAACCAAATCGTTGAATCAAATTTTTTCTTCTGGATTATTAAAAGCTGTTGTTCTCATGTTCTGTTACATCCAAATGTTTTTGTGAGTTGTAATTTTGCACATGTGTCAGAATGATGGATGTGTGGTTTACAAGACATGTTTACAATAGCTACCAACTACTTAATTGTGGCATTTAAGAACAAACGATGAATGTTAAAACTAATTTGGAATTAGTATACATTATTGTTGTCTGAACATTTTTCCACAGCAATTATTTTTGAATATATGAAGCCTTTCAAATAAATGTTTGTTGGGTTTATTAGATTAAAATCAATTAGAATTGTAATCGTCCTGAATGACTGCAAAAATCGAGATTTTATTTTTGGGCCATATCGCCCACCCCTAGTGCCGACTCTCCTTGGCAGAATGCAGCAAATAAATGCAGACATTAATTACCTTAAAACCACAATGAGCACTCAGGTATCTGCTTGTGAAACTTTGCAGCTGGTTTCTATATCCCTTGACAACTGCCTGACAGCTATGGAGAAGTCCTCAAGCGCGGCAGCATTTACATCTGCAGGTCTTGTGCCCAATACTTACCTTCCCACATTGACAGTTGAGTCAATGGGCAGGTGTCAGTGGCGCCTGGCGTGTTCGATGGTATCCAACGAGCCGAACCTGCAGACTCAATTCCGGGAGGCACACAGCCCCAAGCTTGGAGCATGGTCGTGAAGGAAGGACGGAAAAAGAAGCAAGTTTCTGAGAGCTCTGCTCGTCTTGAGCCGCCCATGCCTAAAATCTCAGCGAAGTATGAGAGGACGAAGTCCAGAATAACTGGGACGGGGACTGGAAGCGGTATACTTGCTGTCAAAACCAAGGTGGTCAGTGTATTTGCAACCAGGTTTGATCTCAGTGTATACAACAACACTCTGTGTAACTACTTAAGTGAAAAGCTGGGTCGGGAGGTGAAATGTCATAAAGTTGAGACATTACAGAAAATATATCATTATTTTTGTATAACTGCTGAATGCAACAAAAAGGTGGAAATGTATGACCCGCAGCTTTGGCCCATTGGATCGTTTGTACGACACTATTATGAGCCTCGCCAACCTCCCACTAAGGCATAAATTATATTAAATATAATGCTAATAAGACTCATGTAATGATAGTTAAAAGCACTGGGAATAAGAAATTAATTTTTTCAACAATTTATTTATCAAACAGCCCCCTTAATGTATGTGTAGAAACCAAATATCTCAGTCATACCATATTTGAGGATTGAATGGATGACAAAGATATCTCTCGCCAGCGCCGTAAAATACACTTACAGGCTAATTTGGTGATTACAAAGTTTTCTATGTGCTCTGATTCTGTTAAGTGCTTATTGTTCAGAACTTATATTACACCACTCTATACTGCTTAGCTGTGGACCAACTACAAGAAGTCAAGTTTACATAGGCTTAAAGCTGCCTACAATGATGCTTCTTCTTCGAGTTCCTAGATGGCATAGTGCCAACATTTGATGCACTGTTAAGCCAGTTTATTTGTTGACTAGACATAATAATAGTCTTGGTCAGCCCAATGAAAAGCGGTTATAGATTTACCTCTAAGGTTAGATTGCATTGGTTCACTACTTCGTATAAATTATAACGTGTATAGTTAAGTGTATTTTAAATCTTTATTGTCCTTTTATGTGTGAATGTTTTATTTTTATTTTGCATGGACCTGTGTCTGCAATAAAGAATGACTTGACACCATTTTTTCCCCAGTGTATTTATATTTTGTAAAATTGTGTTAGTTTCACACTGTGGTTCGGTAACGTCAAAAAACAATTTCCTTTTGAAACTAGATTTATTGAACTCTATGTTTAATTAACTGAGTAACTTAACCGCTGTTGAGACCAGAACAGTCCAAAAGAAAGAAAGGTCTTGTCACAGTAAGTTGTCAATGTGTTAATTAAAACCATATGTAACAAAAGTACTAGTATGTAGGCCTACTTTAGTATCAGTGACTAATTAAGAGGTATCACTCGAGTTTCAATGTGGAAGTTTGATTTCATATGGGTAAGTATGAAATTAACTCGTAAGTCAAGGTATAACTGTACTTAAGGGTATTGACAATTCCGAGCTTACGTCACAAGTCAAAATGGCGGTCAACTGAAAGGAAGCTCTCCGCTCATTGAAAATCATTGGACTTTGGGTCGTTGTAATTTGATTCGTGAGGATTATTTTTGATTTCAAAATGTCATGAAATGTCATTTACTGCAAAGGAAACATTCTGCATTGCGTTACATTGTGGAAATATCAGAAATGCCCAAATGTTTGGAATTGTCGGTTGGCAATCAATACCGTCCACAGTAAATAAAAATACACAAGAGTTGTATGAAAACAGACTAAAACTAGAAACAAAAGATGATTCAGATTCTGACTTACATGTGTCGCTGAGCCTGGATGATGGCGTTGACGTCCTCAGAGTTGACCATGCTCAGCATCCGGCTGCAGAACACGCCGGAGGCACTGGGCTCCACCATGATGAAGCTCCAGACACAGAACACTTCCAAATAGCACTCTGTGTCAACACAAAACCTTCAGTCCGCTGCTAGAAAGCAAAAAGGTGTTAGTAAAAGCCTACTAGAACAGATTAGTGTAACTTTATTTGGTAGCAAGTTGTGTGGTGACTCTAATTTAACATTAGTTTGAATGTGATTAGTTATTTTTTAACACAGCCACATCCTCGGTTATGAGAGCGCGTGAACACTTGTGCAACCCCCATTATCTCAGTCGCTTCTATATCTTCGAAAAGATTAATCAGTAAAACCTGGAAACTGAACAAGGGTGTGTAGAGTTTTTATTACCAGTGCAGAAAAAAATGCTGACTGGCGCAAGGTCATGTTATTCGTCTCTATTCAGTCAGTTGAGTTATGTAGAACGACAAGCGGCGTTCTTCTCCCAGCTACAAATAATTGAATCTAGTAATGCTTCTAAACTAAAATAAACTTACCTTAACTAACGACGATAATAAAACGACCGAAGCACAACAATGGAAATGTCCACCTCAGGTTCTTCAAAAGATGTCTATATTGACGAATTTACGTAATTGGGTAGCATAACATTTATACAGGTCGCCGCCTGCTAAATCAAAACAAAGTATTTCCGTATTTGAGCAACTTCCGGTCACGAGGGTTGCATGTCCGGTGATGTCTGCGTTTTATATGGTTCCCTTCCTTTATTGGAAACACTGTAAAGAGAAATGTTCTGCCATTACGTTAGTGTTCAAATCTATCAAAAGAACATGTAGACAATATGCAATGCGATACCAATTTAGAAGAGAATGCTCTCATGACTTCATACAGGGATTCTAGCGTAAAACATGCACTGATAATATTGTTTTCAGCAAAGCAGGTTGTCAGTAAATGACAGAGGGTCTACTCTCTAGCATGGGTCTAGCTCTAGCTGCTAGAGTCTAGACTCTTCTCGGCCACGGAGGCGGGACTTTTGAGGAAAAAAAACTGTTTCCCGGAAACTGTTGCGACATTGGCATGAGAATTAAACTTATACACATTACAACAGATCAGATAGTCAATGTTAATGAAAAAAGTGAAGTCAAAACTACACACACAAAAAAAGGGGTCTGTAGCGCCCCCTACACGTATTTTAACGGAGCCCGTCCCGCTATGTTTGAACTACGGCTACAAAAGTTGGGTGACACGCATAGCATCCCGAGACGAAAAAGAAAGACTTACCCTAAAATGTACAGGAAGTGAGCTATGAGTATTTGAATGTCCAGTTTTAGCCCATTTATGGACATTTACATGGGTCATACTTTTAACTCCCTTGTCCTAGGCCAAAGGTACCCGAGTCCGGTCCTCGAGAGCCCCTATCTAGCCTGTTTTCCATGTCTCCCTCATCCAACGCAGCTGAATTCAATGATCAGCTCATCAGCAAGCTTTGCAGAAGCCTGATCCTGAATCAGGTGTGTTCGTGGAGAGAATCATGGAAAACAGTCTGGATAGGGGCTTTCGACAACTGGACCTGGGCACTCCTGTCCTAGACGCAGGGCTGGATTGACCATCTGGCATAGGCCTCCAGGGCAGGTACCCAGTGGGCCGGCCTCTTTTGGGGCCGATGCAGTATTTATTCATTTATTTTCCCTACATTTTACCACAATAAACAGGCCGTTAATCCATTTTGAATATAGATAGCAAACATTATCAATACAGATCAGTGACAGAACTACTGTACATGTTAGGCAAGAGTCGGTCGGGATGGGATGAAAAGGCGGGTGGAAGTCAAGATGCCAGAGTCAATTATTTAGTGCCAGTCCAAGGCCTGCCTAGACAGTTAACCAGACTGACTTCAAACTTGGGCTGTGCCATCTCAACACCTGGAATAAGATCAGGGGGGAAAAAAAATTCAGTTTTCAACATATATGATGTGGACGGGCCATAACATTTTGAGTTTCTAAATCCATTCTTAACGAAGCATTCTCGGTTGTACAAATCTAGTCCGAGAGGCACGAAAATTTGGAGGCATGATGTATAGAAAGTATTTTTTAGCCATATGCTAAACCTAACAGGAAATCCCAAAGAGACCTTTCATGATTCATGAACATCAATATTTTACAGATTTCTTGTGCAATTTTCAATAAATGGCTCAATAGCGCCCTCTACAAATGTTTAATGATACATTCCCATTTGTACGATTGTGTGAAAGAAGACAAGAACAATGGCTATCAAATCTTCGACGTGATCACTTTGCACATCTAAACATCCAATTAATCATATGCGCAGATCACTTCATATGAGTTACTTTTTTTCCCATGTGGGTACAATTAGACACAAAAAGAAGAAATTTGACATATCAATCTTGTACAGTAGGAACAAGCTGATATTTTAAAAGGACACAAAACAATTAATAAATGGGAACTGTAGAAAACAATATAATAAAAACAAACCAAGGGTTCTTTTTAAACGTATTTCTTGTACAAAATGGTCCATTCAGATATTATGATTGTATTAAATTAGGAAATCAAATACACTTGTAAAAAGCTGTAACAATATCAAACTAGAAAAATAACATGAAACAATGTGATCATCAAAATGACATTTATTAATGTATGAACTTTGACGTCCAACAAAATACCAAACAGGCAAAGAATTCCTGCATCAAATTTAATTCAGAATCTTGAGTCCTGTTTACAAACACAAAAATAACTACAGGTAATAGATCTTACCACAGGAAAACCAATGGAAAAAAAGTCATCTTTTGGTGAGGTAAGGCATCAAGTTTTTTGTTTTTAATACTTAGTTGTGAATTTCGCTGTTCGGTTTTCTTTTCTACTTATTGTGTACAGGTCAGTAACTGACATTTGCCTTTTTGCCGCCGAGTGGCAGAAAGCTCTATTGTAACTGAGCAACTCATTGACAATTTTAGCAGCTCCAATACATGGAATTAATAACTTACTATTTTATGCAGCCCACTCATCAGCGCTTGCAGCCCAAGGTATGCGAACGCTATGGCTGCATGGTTAAGAACCACTTATTTAAACATTTCAGGTATGAACTTATGGCCACCCCTATATGAGTCATGGTTTCACCCTGGCCACCCTATTTGTATAGTAGATATCAATCCCAAACCCTTTATGTTTGTGAGATTTGAAAAGTATTTAATGCCATTTTTGTAAAATACATTGATGTAAGATATTATGTAAATTATAGGGAGATAAAGTTTACCATCTCCACAATTACTGATAACAATTCACACATCATTTTGCAGAAAAAAGCAACCTTGGTTAACTGGGCGCCCTCAGTCAACAAGGGGTATGAGAGGAGGCAGGACACGACAGCAACGAAATCCAAACAATGACAGATGAGGAGAAAAATTGAAGCTGCAGAATCACTTTGTCAATCAGTCATAAAACAATACATTAAAATCTTAATTGATGGTGTGAAGTCACAAATCATGTACTTGAGAAGGTGTAAAATTAAATCTAGCCTGCAAATCTGTACTAAAGTTTTATAGTGCCTATAATTATGTACAAACATTATTGTGTGTTCAGGATTAAAGTTTGTACACTTAGCATTTTTCCCATGAAGTTGAACTCTTTAGTGCTCTTTAATACCAATGTGTTACTATGCATCACTCCATGAATTATGCGGTAATTATGATACTTATATTCCTGAAATATCTGCACATATACATGCACATAAGAGTTATTCTTGGATTGATTCATTCATACTCTGGGAATGTCTCACCTTGAATGGAAAAAACACAAATGAGAATAAAGTTTATAAAGCGAGATATATCCAGTTTTCACTGAAACAAACAACATAAATATCGAGCAGTCCAGCACATATACCGCTTCTAAAGTGTACATGAAGTATTATTAAATAGTATTTATTTTTACAAAATTTCGTGTCATATTTTGCTGATTGTAACTAGATGTCTCCCCTACATTGATTTGATTGACTGAACACAGTCTTACGTAATCATTTCTGTAATCAATGAATAGATGGGAGATATAACACTAGATTATTCTTGGGGAAAACACAGCGCAACATTGTACTTACTTTTATCAACAGTAAATTTTGATTAGAAGTATATTTTTTCTATTATCTTCAGTGAAACAATCATTCATACTTTTATTCAAGTAAATTTGAACAAAAAGTTAACTCATAAATTTAAAAACCACTGGGGCAAGTGATTTTTTATCAATTAACACTACAAAAGATGTACCCAATCATGGAATATCCAATATTTGTCACAATTCTCTTATCATACATACCTTTAATCTATCTAGTTCTTTCCAATTACAAATTTTATTTTATAACTACACATTTTTAATCCGTCTTGTAAACATTTAAACACGATAACCACAACACTTTAGTTTATACTTGTGCGGTCTCTTTGTTCGCAGCTAGCCAACTAAAGATAGCTTGAAGGCTTTGATGTACAGCATGACGAGTTTATCGACAATTTACACCATTAAAGTAGTGATTGATGTACTGTGTCAACCAAAAGCAACATACCTTTGCTTCCACGCACTTTGTGTCATGTTCCTTGGCTTGCTTGTTGTTTTCTTTTTCTTTTCAGTTATCAGGGGCTGGTCAATGGGTGGAGCTTCCTGGCCCACACCTGTTGGTCATTGTGACCAGCAGGCTAATTAGGCACACAGCAACTGGGGGCCAGCGTTGGGTTATAGTAAGTCAATTGCTCACTGCCAGAGCCAGACTCAATTTCCTTGTGTCATCAGTCCTGGGTACTTTTTCTAGTCTTTTCTTTTGCGTAAGTACCTCCTGTCAACGTTACTCCAGTTTGTCCTTTTGCTGTTCTGGTTTTAGTTACTTTAGATTTTACGACGCCCCTCAGTTGGAGGCTTTGTTTTTGGTATTTTTGTTTATATCCAATTCTCCCGTGTTACGTGTTATTTTGTGTTTACTTTGAACTACCATTCTTGCTACATCGCCTTTTGGTGCTATTTGTAAATAAACTGGTTAAACAATTAGTGTGCTTTGTCTGCTTCTTGGGGTCCTGTACTCATTTGTCACTTTGGGGAACAAACTACACAGCAAACATGGTCAGTTGAGGCCCATATTGGCACCACTTGGCTGGGCAAGAGGAAGGGCTGCCCATTTGGGCAGTAGATGGGCTAAACTAAGAATAAGTGGGCTCTGGCTTGGCCCATTAATAGGCCTTTTCATACAAGTTTGATAGCACAAGATTAATATTCAAACCTGGAAGAAAGCGCTGCACAGCATTCTAAAAAAATATGGGAAAACTCCTCCCCCTTCGAGCCAATTAAAGGAAGTCTGCCAACTAGCAATATTTTGCCACCTCAACAAGGACTTCTGGTTCCAGACTCATTTGAGGTAGAAAATGAATAATTATGTTTAACAGTGAAGGGACACTGACCATTTGTTGTTCTTAGCATTCAATATTACTGTAAAACGGTAATTGATTGTATTACTGGTCTCCTTGTTATTAAAGTTTGTAACAAAATAACTGTGTGGCATTATTGGGAATGGAGCCCTTATGAGTACAATCAGGAACACCATAATCAACTCAGCTAGAGTGGGCCCCAGAGGGGAGAAAGCTGTCCTATTAAGGCCCACTTTGAGCCCATCTGTGCTTGCCTACATGGGGCCACCACGGAACCCCCAGACAAAATTAACTGGGCCCCAGCTAGGCAGCCAAGCTGGGGCCCATTCACCAGCTCATCCCATGCCTATGCGGGTTTTAGCTAGGGCCCATATGTCTGACTTTGGTTACATGGTACCCAAGTTTGAATCCCTGTCATGGCAATCACTTTTTAGGACTGAACTTTAAGAGTGTTGATTTAACTCTGGAAAGTGTGGAATTATGAACTATGAAAAAGTGTTAAAATCAACTCAGTGGGTGTCAATTCAGAACTGGGTTAACTGTGTGGGCTTGCCCACATGGGGCCACCATAGAAACCCTGGACAAAATTTACTGGGACCTAGATGGGCAGCCCAGATGGGACCCATTCACCAGCCCATATCCAACCCACATAGGTGTGTTGGCAGGGTAGCTTAATTTGACCAGGCTGAAATAGGGATCTGTCACTCCATCCAACTTCAGCTTTTCCAGATAGCAACGGCTAGTTCCAATGTGTCGCTGTAATGTCTAATAGGGAGGAGGGACCTTTTTACGAAATTCAATATAGTTACATTAATAACCAGACTTCTCTCTTCGTGTTTTCACTTGGTGTCAAAGACGTGCTTGTCCTAGTTGGGTAACCGGTAACTTAGAATTCTGGGTAAAGTGACATTAGTGAGAAGGGACTACAAACCCCAGAGGATATAGCTGATGAGAAATGTGTGCAAAAATTGGTTCACATACTTTTTTTTTTGCAACCAGTGGCAGTCCGAACAAGTACAATAATTCCCCTTTGAAGCCCCCATCCAACGCTGCCACATAGTAAGTACACAGTATGCAGCCATGGCCTTCCCACGTACTTTCAAGAACATCAAACAACGATGAGTTTCATTGTTTCAAAGCAAAATCCTTGAAAATCTCACATATCATCACATGGCACAAATTCCCAATAGAAACACCAATGATGTACATTTAATGTCAATAGAAATGCCACCATCACATCAAAAACTGTTGATGTGCATTCTAAAGACAAATTCACACAGAACATTCCCATAAAACTCACAAAATTACTTTTATTAAGGGACAAGTAAAAAAAGTACATGATGTATAAAAAATACAAAAGCGCTTCATCTAATGTGTAAGCAAAATGAATGCATAGCAAACAATACATGCAAAGTCTTGCGTGGTGGATCCTAGTGATCGCTCTCTAAGCTACAGGGCTAAAAACAGAGGGAGTGGAGTACAGTTTGGTTGCCATCTACCAGCTGCTCAGTCTACGTTGACACACATCTAAAGTGATGATTGCGTACAATAAGTTAGGTTGCACACCAGTCCAATGACGAGGAAATAAATATTTAACACTTTACAAGTATAGACAACCAAGTCATTTGATGTGATGCAAAAATCTCGCAGGAGAATTTGCACTAATAATCCTGACAATGCGGACGCTTAAGCTGGAAAGAATTCATAGCAAGTATTACAACTTGAAAAGCAGGGATGCAACGAGAGAAAAATAAATATGAAATAATTAAATAAATAATCAAAACCCATCAGGGCCCACCCAGCCTTGTAATATATACATACCTTACTGACTGCCTCCAGACTACAATGTGAAATTTCATATTAGTGTTCTTTCCCCCCCTCTTCTTAAAAATAATAACATAAACATACATACAAATGACCTGGAACAAGCGCAAGTGTCCATAAAAAACCTGCATTGCTTTCGACATTGGGGGCAAAGGAGGGGAATTTTTATGTGCTTTGGCTTCCGCTATAAAGTCATCTTGTATGCTCACTTGTCAAGTTATTACATAAACACAGATTCAAAAAGAAAAACAAAATAAAATTTCACTTTATGGAAACTCAGATTGTATGCTAATCTGTGGTGTACCTAATGTTTAGGTAAGCAAAATAATAGAAATATCAATTATTACAAGTGAGAATTGTAAAAAATAAAAATAAAAAAATCACCTCTCAAACATACTTTATAAAATAGATGTAATTTGGAGGTACCAATAAACAAAGGAGTATCACAACATATTTGTGGTATACAACAAGTGCAATGACATTCCAGCTTATGTAGAATGCCATTTAAACATGTATTTGATATCCATCTTAAAGTCTATTAATGTAGACTACTAGTGCACTATGTGTGCTTACTGTTTGTTTACTAGTAAGACAATTCAGGGCATTGGTGGAACGTCTCTATCTTACTAGTAAAGTTTTGTTTTTGTGTGTTTTGTTTTTTACCCACTACTAGTGCCACGTTTGGTCTACTAATACAATCTTAAGATGGATATTCTTGTTATCAAGTAAATTATACAATATCCATCTAAAAATGGGGAGTCTGCAATAAAAAAACACTTTCATATTTGATTAAACTCATTAAGACTTGACAGTAGTAATCAATACAATATAAAAGATATCTTGTAGCTAGCTTTTGTTGTTTTACTAGTGAGGACAAATAGTGTACTAGTACACAGAACTGAAAATGGATATCAAGGATCTGGAACAAATGTTCAAATGGCTCTCCAGAAACTTGTTTAAAGTTACTTTTGTATCATATACTGAACGGGGAATGACAGAAACGACTGACTGATATTACTGAACAAATACAAGTTGATTCTTTGTTTTGTCATGTTGTGTGTTATTGTTATGCAAAGAAAGACACTTCTATTTTTTCCACAAGTCTAGTTTTGTTTTTTTCCATACAAAAATAAGCTCATCAGAAAAAAAAAAAACAATAATAAAAAAATTAAGATTTACACGTTATATAAGGCCATGCAATTTTGTCGACTCATGCATCAGATCGTGGGGGTCTTTTGGATGAGTGGGCTTTACCAGTCATGCAACAAATATACACTACGCGGTGCTGAGGCCCACAATAAATAACCGCGATTTACCCTTTTTTCCCCACTTTCTCATTCTTGTTCCTTGAAACTGATTTGGAATGAACACTTTGCGCACAGTGTGTGTGTGTGTGTGTGTGTGTGTGTGTGTGTGTGTGTATGAGACGCACGTGTGTGTAAGACTGGTGCATTTGCTGTTGAATCAGTGAATAGGCCTGCTTTCAAACTGTAGCACAGCGCACTGCTTGTGCACACGTTAAGCTAATCCGACCCACAAACACCAACTCTTTGGCGAGAGTGGACACCACAAAACTTACTATGAGAGTAGGAAAAGGCCACAGTTTCAGCATTTATTTGGGATTTTTTAAGTCCAGTTTAAGGTCTTGGTAGTAGTACGCTCTTTGTCTTCACTTGTTGCACAACTATGATCAACTAATAGGACAACTACATGTTACTCGTTGGGCAAAACTGCACATTAGATGACAACTGCAACCCACTGGTGACAAAATCATACTAGTGAACAGGCTCGCACTTGTCATCTAGCGCGCAGTTTTGCCTCAGTAGTAACACACAGTTTTACTAGTATGCCAAAGTTGCCATAGTAGTTTGCACGACATATAGAATTGTGTGTGTGTGTGTGTGTGGGGGGGGGGGGGGGGGGGGTCTCACTAGAAGTAGTCATTCTACTAGTCTGCTGAACTTATTAGTGAGGACAAAGCATGTAGCCTACTAGTACATGAACCGTATACTGGATATTAAGGATATCAAATAAATGCTCAATCAGCTTTTACCAAATTATATTGCGGAGTGGGGTGAAAAAAAACGTAATCAATCATTCACCCTGATTACACCGGCTACGGAATGAACACTTTTTTAAAACATTGTTTCCAAGGTTTCTTCATTTTTCTGCATTGGAAGAGGTGTGGGTCATCTAAATGCGTTGTATATGTTCATTCTTAGGTTTATATCCTGAATGTTGGGTGATGAAACTAAAAATAGCCCAGGCGTCTTGCGGAAGAAACGAGGATGAACTGTATTGCCTTGTGGAATCAAAATGTACCTGCAAACTAAAAGTCCAGCATGTATCTAAAAGAGTGAGACTATTAAATAGGACAATAGGAAAGACATGAAAGTCCATACGTTAACTGTCTAATACAGTGATTCCCAACCAGTATGTCCTGGCAATACAGCTGAATTTATGAGATTAACCTGTCAAAACAAATTGAAGTTTTTAACTGTAAATTGGTTAAATTCGATTTACAAATAAATCTGTTAAAATGTCATGCTTTTATTTGGAGTTACAGTGGTGCCTTTAAGTCCAAGTGACGTGACTTAATAGTTTTGTTGTGCCGCCTGATTTTTTTTTGTTTGACGTGCATGCAAAAATTTGAGATACAACTGCTGTACGGTGGCAGTGAATGCAACTCAACTCTGCACAAGTTAGTGAACAGTTCATCTTTACTGCCACTCCCAGTTCCAGTTGCTGTCAAACTAAACATAAAACAAATAGATTTCTATGATGTGTACATAAAACAACAAAATCACTTTACCTTAAAAAGGTCAGTTAATCTTAATGCTAACAACAATGCAAAACACCATAGGAGAGTTAACAAATAGCTTCTATGGCAACGTCTTAAGCAATGGCTGTTTGAACATAAACTGTTCAACACATGTAGACCGACAATATAACAATACTCGCGGGCATATATTCTTTATCCTATGCGAAAAATAAATAATAATAGTGGCACTTAATGAGTCTGTGGTTGTGAAAATTGTCTTTGTTTGTCTGCATGACTGTATTATAATGACCAAGTCGGCAAGTCAGGGATACCAGAAGGAGCCACAATTGATTTTATCATGAACACAAAATGTTTAATTCCCTATATTCTATTCTATTATATTATAACTTGTTTATTTTATTTTTATAAAGTACAATATTATTGAGTGCTACTTATTTTCCTCTTACATTTTCCTGGGGGAGGCTGGAACAGATTAATGACATTTCAGTTCATTTGAACGAGGAAAGTTGATTTAAGAAAAGTATTTTGAGTTACAAGCCTGGTCACAGATCAAATTCAACTCTTATCATAAGACACCACTGTAATTCCAATGGAGATTGACCAGAAACATTGTGGAAATTTACTGGAAAATTTACACCCCTTTGCAGCCCTGTGTATCATCAGGTGTATCACTGGAACTTATCCAATTTTACTTAATTCATATTCATTAACTACAAGAAATATCTCTTTGTTCATCTATCTATGCCAGTGACATACAGTAACTGGTAGAACAATGAAATGCTCTTCCACTAGATTGAAGAAGGTACATATTTAACCTGAATATCTACTTTCATGACATTTTTGTTTGGCGGTGTCACAATGCTTTTTTTTTTAAATACACATGTAACCCAAAAGCCTTGGCTCAATAAAGGTTGGGAAAACACTCAACTAACACATAAACAAATCTCCAGCATTGTAACCGAGAAGACCAGAAGATTTTCAGATGCTTTAAGCCTCACGCCGCCTTCAAGTGCTCGAGGAGGACGAGGGAGATGTGCGCAGGAGACGACTTTACCAGCCTCCTTCTGATGTCGTCACCAAGGTGACGCATAGCTGTGCCGTTGTCATCGTCTCCTTCGCCTGCTGCTCCTCCTTGGACGGGGATGCCGCTCGGCTGACGAGCACATCTCCCACCTGGCCCCCCTCAACTTCCACCTCTTCATCCTCCACGTCATCATCATCCTCTTCCTCCTCTTCCTCGTCCTCGTGTTGCTGCTTCTTGCGACAGCATGGCTTGAACAAGTGAGGGTCGATGAGGACCTCACCAAAGCGACCTTTGTAGATGATTCCGCAGCACACCTTTTGTCTGGAAAAATCAAGAGGACAATCACTGAGTTTAATCTTTCACAAACTAAGTCAATATAGGGTAGAGTGAAGCCCTGTGTAGCCATGTTATAGCATTCACAAATTTGCTGATTTTTTTATCCCCTAAAAAAAGCCAATTTAATATTTATGTAACATGGATTCATGATTATGTAAATGCTGGATGTAGGGCGATGTTTTATGATCCTCACCGTTTCAAGTGGTTTGCCACCATCCATCCATCCATTTTCTTAACCGCTTATTCCTCACTATGATTGCGGGGGGTCCTGGAGCCTATCCCAGCTAGCTGCGGGCAGTAGGCGTGGTAGACCCTGAACTGGTTGCCAGCCAATCCAGGGTACACACAGACAAACAACCATTCATACTCACAATCACACCTAGGGACAATTTGGAGTGTTCAATTAACCTGCCATGCATGTCTTTTGGAATGTGGGAGGAAACCCGGAGAAAACCCACACAGGCACGGACGGGGAGAACATGCAAACTCCACCCAGGAAGGCTGAAGCCCGGACTCGATCTCCCGTCCTCTGCAGCTTGCTTTGCCACCATCTTGTGGTATTTACGGCAATTGCAAATCCTTTTCTGTGGGGATCAAATCTGCTTTGCAGAGTATGGTGAAATCCAAGGAGGCACTAAAATTTTGGGCACTAAAATCACAGTACACTAAATTACTGACTACTAGTTGAATTACCGTCAAAATAGTTTCAATGTAAACATTTCAAACATAAATTATGATAATACTACAAGTGATAATTGCATATCAGCCATGCCATGAAATTACCGTGACATACTGTAGCAGTATATACAGTGAGAATAATACAGTGCTGCTCAAAAGTTTGTGAACCCTGCAGGCATGGTCAGATTTTTTATATAAAATATTAAAATAACCTTATTAAATGTTTAGTCATACCCCAATCTACAATGCTGACATGGAAAATAATGGACTTGTACAAAAAGAATGATAATATTGTCATTCATTATTGAACAAAAGTTGTCGATTTAAAAAAAACTCTGATTTCAAGGGTGCAAAAGTATGTGAACCTCTCAATCTGACATTGCACCCCCTTTTGCAATGAGAACTTCATCCAAACACTTTCTTTAGTGACTTATCAGTCTTTCACATAGACTTTGTGGGATTTTTGCCACTCTTCCTTGCAAAATGCAGCCAATTGAGAGAGGTTGGATGGGCGTCTAGCATAAACTCCCCGCTTCAGGTGCCGCCACAGTATTTTGAATGAATTTAAATCAGGATTTGGACTGGGCACTTCCAGGACACAAATCTTGTTGTTCTTCAGCCATTCCTTGGTTTTATTGCTGGAATGCTTTGGATTATTGTCATGTTGCATGATCCATCGTCTACCAGGCTGTAACTTCACAAAGAACCGCTTCAGGTTATGATCCAGATTTCACAATATTCTTCTGAATTCATGATTCCCTGGACTATGTGGAGTTTTCCAGGTCCTGAGGATGAAAAGCCAGCCCAGAACTTAACATTCTCACCACCCTGCTTTACTGTAGGGATAATGTTCTTTTGCTGGTATGCAGTGTTGACTTTTCACCCAACATGACTGTTTCAGTTGTGACCAAACAATTCAATTTTGGACTCATCTGTCCACAGAAGGGACTTCCAAAAAGCTTCAGTGTTGTCCAGGTACTCTCTGGCAAAGTTGAGATGGGCAGCTTTGATCTTTTTTTGTGAGCAGAGGCTTCTACCTAGCAAGCTTTCCATGAAAGCCTTGTCGATTGACTTTTCTTCTGATTGTTGAAGCATGCACATGTGTCCCAGATGCAGCAAAAGAGGTCTGCAAATCCCTTGATGTGATGCACAGGTTAGTTTACACCTGAATTATCATTTGTCTTGTGGGTCTTGCTGATATTTTAGAAGGTCATCCACTTCTAGGCAGGATTGTAGTAATTTTCAGTGTTCTTTAGTTGCAGATGATCTGCTTCACAGTGGAGTGATGAAGCTCAATTTTTTTAGATGACTTTATAGCTTTCCCCAGACAGATGTGCTGTCACTACCCACTTCCTGAGGTCCCCTGAAATTTCTCTTCCTCTCAGCATGACTAACCTGTATGGGTTCACCTGGGTAAGACTAAAGTGATGTGGTTTTGTCTCTGTTTCAGTCAGTGATGCACAATTTCTTTGCTAAACCTCTCATTTCATTGGTCCATTTCAGAGGTTAGTTTAGCTACCAATTTGTTGTACCTGATCCTACTTGACTGCTTGTTTTAAGCAATGCAGCTCAGAATTCACTTACTTTTGCACCTACATGAATTGACCAAAAACTCTTTTTAATTTAGTTTTGACTACACAATTTTTTTTTTTAAGAACAATGCATTAAAATGCTAAACGTACACCTAAAATGTAATGGTAATGTAACAAAATCAGGTTGAAACAATTGGAAAGTCGAAATTACTCAACAGATTCACAAACTTTTTAGCAGCACTGTAAGTATTTGAACACCCTGCGATTTTGCAAGTTCACCCATCATAGGTGCATGTCCATTGTGACAGTCACAATCTAAAATAAAAAATCTGAAAATCACATCGTATGATTTTTAAATGGACAGTAATGTGAAAAAATTATTTGTTGGAGCTTTTAGCCACGTTAAAATGCTAATTCCTCACCAAGAACATCACCAAAGTGGTGTTTTCCTCCATTTGACCCTCCCAACCCAAGAAAGCGAGCGGGTGCTCACGCTATGGTGTCATCAGGTGCAAACCCACCCCCGCAACGGCCATGCGGACTAAACACATGCCCAATTTTTATGAGCTCCCCATGCTCGCAGGACAGTGATAAAAGTAGCCTTTATCAGTAAACATTCTCCAAATGAATTCAAAGCAATCAATTATCCTTCACATTTGAAATGCCAAAGTCCAATGAGAATTGGCCGTCTTAAAATCCCAGAAAGGGTTCTGGCTGACACTTGTGTAAATTACAAGTAAAACTTTCGTGCTACTGGACAGCGTCCAGCTCAAGGTGTTCCTCCCCCCGTGTTGTCCCCTCTTCCTCTACTATGATTTCTTGCGGCAAAGAGCCGTTTTGTTTGAAACGTTGATTGAAGAATTGAACATCCATCCAATTCACACATTTAATACACATTTAAAGAAGACGCGGTTGTACTACAACAGCTGGACGGTCTTGCGGGGCCACTAGTGTTTTAGTAGTAGTTCCTAAAGAAACAACATGCGATCGGTGGAACCCCCATTCCGTGCTCTTGTCATTACCAGACGCATTCGAGAGTTTTGATCGTCCCTTATAAAAAAAAAAACGCTATGGAGGCTTACCTTGCTTTCTTTATAGGCGTTTCACATTGCTCGGCAGAGTGCCAGCCGCCATTCTACGTCACTACACACTGAATATGTTGCGACATAAATAACAATGGCAGCGTACGTCCGAATAAAGTTGCTACAAAATGTATTAAACTGGAATTGATTTTTTGGGGTCTATTTCACAAAGCAGGTTTAGTGAGAACTCTCTGTCAAAAAAACCTGAAATGTGTGAAACTCTGAATTTTCCGTTTCAGAAAGGGAGGTAACTGAAACCAGAGAAAAAGAGGTAACTCTAGCCTGTTTCATAAAAATAGGTCATATAAGCTCTCGGTCAGTTATTGTAGTAACATTGTCCATGAATCAAACCTGGTTGGTTGCAGGTTTTCTCTGTCCTCCTTTAAGCCACACACAAAATTGAATTTCCTCATTCATAAAGTCTGCTGCAGCGAGTGTTTGCGTAAATACGTCTATAGTCTATAGCGTAAAGTCCACTTTTGTCACGAACATGGCATGTCCTTTTGACAATGACACTATTGATGAAGTTGCCGCATTATTACGCAGGGAATTAAATATTTGTCGTGAGATTGTTATCAGACCGCGCATAAATATGCTGGGATTTCAGGACAGTTATCTTTTTGAGCGTTACCGTTTCACATCACAGTCCATCATCTACATACGCAATTTAACCTGTCCTCACATTTGCAACATTACCAGCCAGTCATGCGCTCAACATCACAGCATATATTGTGTGTTGCGCTCCGTTTTTTTCTTATAACCGTTTGAATAATGTTTTTATATTTCATCTTATGTCAAGTGCGCTTTTCCCCCGAAGGATTGCACCTAAATGAAATAAATTAATGAGTTACCATTCAACAGGTTTTCCCTGTAATAGCAGCAATGATCTCCCACGCCGCCTTCCTCCATGGGGAGCCGCTGCGGTGTTGAACTTTTTTTTTCTAAAGACGCGGAAGAAGAGGACGGTGCCGTGCTCTGCTTCCCCGTTGCCATGGTGACTCAATGAATCAAGGATCCATTGATGTGGTCTTTTTTTGTGCCGTGGTAACGCCAGGCGAGACTACTCTGCGTTGACATAACTACCTCAAATCAGCTGTCCTGAAATCTCAGGGCATGTCAACTCGCTGTTCAGGGTTAGTCTTGGTGTTTGTTGAACATGCTTTGTGAAATAGACCACTGCAATGTCAAAATAGCCTTAGGGGCAGTCTGGATCTCTGAACAGACAACACATTTAAGAGATTCTCAAAAATGGAAATTCTGTAATTTCAGAACCAATTAACACATACAAAAACACGCTTTGTAATTGCCTATGGATGTCACAAGACAGCAGCAAAGTGCTTTTGTTGAAGGTGTGGGGTCTCTCGCATTTTAGAAATTTGTTAAGCTGTTAAAAATAGCTTTATGTGTCCTCCCTGCTTAAATAGTTCTAAGGACTGTACCTCTTCCAATAGGTGAGGTCCAGGAAGGAGAAGACAGGCGAGCGGCCAGACCCTTTTCTGAGCTCAGTGTCCGAGCCATCGTCGGACAAGTTGCTGTAGCTGGGAGACTGAGCTGGGGAAGCGCTGGAAGTGGTGCTGTGGGCATCTGAATCTAAAGTGGAGAACGCAGTTGTCAGAAAGCTCATTAAAGATAACAATCTATTCAAAATTTTACACAAAGTCAAATGAAGTTCACATATAAAGTTGTAGGTTCATTTTGACTCCAATGTCACTTTATAAAGAAACACTATGGAAGTCAAAACTAACAGTTTCTTTTGAGCTCTTTCTGCAGCCTGTTGATCTGGCTTGGACGGGCTTTCTTGATGAGGGATTTGATCTTCTTGGGCCTGGAGGTCAACTTCAGACTGGGACCACCTCGAGCATCAACCACCTGCACAGACAAGACATTAAACTCAATGATTAAAAGTGGATGCATGGATGGAAGAACGTGTTCACTTGCTATATCAATAATTCTGAACAACATTCTCTAAAGTCTCCATATGGCAGAATTTCACCTATTGCCACCGAGTCTGGAACACTTGCCAATTAGAAATTGGGTTCACTGAATATAATTTTTTGCGGGGGTAAGGGTGAGGTCCAACTCACATGATTCCAGTTCTTCTTGGTTCCCACCGGTAGCTTTTTCCATCGCTTCACCAGGAGTACACAAGCGTTGCAGATCTCTCCAGAACGTGTTTCACTCAATCTGCAAGGAGTCTCGTTAGGAGAAAAAAGTGCCAAGTGCACACTGATCCATCTGGTCTGCACTTACCCGAAACAGCTCCTGAAGTCTTTCTCGTAACGCTTGCTGTCTGTGAAGCGAGAGCTGGACGACTTTGCTCGGCAGATGCAGCAGCCGTCCAAACTCCTGTACATTTTCGGCTTGTGGAAGCCAAACATCTGCAAGCAAAGAAAATCAGTCAAAAGATGTTACCACCTGTCAAAGACGTAATCGAATTACATGACTAATGACAAATACATGCCTGCGTCTGCTCAGACAACACAAATAAATACATTTAAAAAAGTATCCATTGGATGTAAATTATGGCGTAAATAAAGGACAGAGCATGTCAATAATTACACTATCACCAAAAAGTTTCAGTAGTTCAAATTGAAGTGCAACTTGTTACTCATTAATATTTGAAAAATAACATCTAATTTCTTTAAAATCTTTACACGTATTTCTTATTTCTGGTGTAGGGCTAAATCCTCGCCATCTCCAAAACCATCACTTTTCAGCAAAACAAAAACATGGCATGCTTGTTTAGCCATTAACATTGCATGAGCAAAGACAGCAAGTTATTTCTAACACTTTAGATTGGCCAGAAATTGTGGGGACTGACCAACAGTATCGATTTGTGAAAATGTGTTATTGACCAAATTGGACATGGCAATATTCTATGAGACATAATGACACTGACATAGATGTTATGTACTGTAATTCTGATTTTATTTAACGAATTGTTGTTTTTTGTTAACTATTTTACCGTAACATACAGACGGCTTTGAGGAAATGAAATTCTGGTCCACCATCCGGTGTCTCAGGAGGGAGAAGCAGTGCACCATTAACACTGCAGGGTGTCCGGGCTCTCCCTTAGCGATAGGGTGAGAAACTCGGTCCCCCGGGAGAGACTCAGGCATATGGTTCTGAAGCCTCCTGGACGCCTCGCTGGAGAGTTTTTTTGGGCATATCCCACCGGCACGAGGCCCTGGGGACGACCCAAGACACGCTGAAAAATTTGCTATATGTGTCAATGTGTTTAAAACGTAGGGTAGGGATAAAATTACTTCCTTTAAAATAGAAAATATCCCCTGCGATAATTGCACGTTCACTGTACCAACATTAAATCGTAATAGGGTACTATGACAAATCCACAAAAGTCATGATCAGCCCACTGTTTTCCCAAAATTTAATCCCAAAATGTGATGCTTAGTCACGAACACAGCACTAAATACATTTTTTATTGCATCCCTTGCTGTGACCCACATGGGATTGTGTTGTTGGATGTGTTTGTGTGTGTGTGTGTGTTTGTTGGGGGGTAAGTAGGTCAACAGTCAGACAGCGTGTCAGACAGATCATGTCACCATGCTGCGCTCTCGGCATGCATGCTTTGGTTTTGGCCAGTCCAAAATATTACACGGCACGCACGCCCAAGCTGCAGGGGAACGCTGACGTGGACTGAGAAGTCCACCGATGATTATGAATCCAATGAGCACGCCCACTGGAGAGGGATGCCGCTATGTTGCTAGGCAAAACTAGAGTCTCCACAGCACATGGTGAGTACAACTGCGGCAAAACTGTACCTCCCAGAGTGTGCGACTGTGCGTGTTTTTTTTTTTTGCCATCAATCCTAGGGGGTCTTCTGTCAGTATGAAGCCACAGAGA
Organism: Vanacampus margaritifer; assembly: GCF_051991255.1. Classification (NCBI taxonomy): domain Eukaryota; kingdom Metazoa; phylum Chordata; class Actinopteri; order Syngnathiformes; family Syngnathidae; genus Vanacampus; species Vanacampus margaritifer. The sequence continues at coordinate 2,708,207 of NC_135437.1, forward strand.
TGCCACAATGCAAAGAGAGCACACTCGGATGAGCATAACCGACACCGTTACTAATAAACAATTTTCATTATATTTATTTACCCACCAAAATTTTGTCCATTAGTTAATTACAATGTTTCCTTGTTCATCTATCTATGCCGATTAGGTATTGTGACGGGCAGAACAATTACCGGTAAATGCTCTTCCATTAGATGGCAGAAAAACTACACACTAACCTGTAAATCAAAGCGCCAATAAGTATTTTATGGCTTCTAACGCGACTCATAACTGCAAATTTGCCTCCAGAGTAGCGCATCTTCGCAGACCCATAAGATCTCAGCAGCAGACTACAGTACTGTGACGTAACAACATGGCAACGAACGCACACGCTCTAGAAAGGCGGCGGAGGGAGCGCGTGGCGGAGGGAGACGTGATGCGAACAAACACAAATATCCGTTAAACGCCTTCCTAAAAGTCACACAAAACAAATCGCCACCAAAACTATCGCGACCTCTTGGCTTAATAGCTTCCGCGACTTGTTTTCCTTGAGAGGAAAAGTGCAAGTCGTCATTTTGTTTCCCACCGCCTACTCTTCGGCGGAGGCAGCATGGCACGCCACACGACCTGCTTTATGTGCACCCATCTTATTATTTTTTTTTTAACAAATAAAAAGCTCGACGGTCGGCAAACTCGACGCCGTTTGGTCCGTTTTATGACGCCAAGTTGTCAGATAGTGCTACATTGAACATATTTTCACTCTTGACGAAAATGCAACGGTGTAATTTGATATGAACTCTTTTACAGCGACCACGTCAATGTTTTTTGACTTCAACGCGTCGTGTGCTGAGCCCTCGATTTTAAAGCTTTAAACATCATTAATGGATAAGAAATTATGTTTTGTAAGTTTAGCATTTTGGCACGCTCGTACGTTCGTGTTAGCTTGTTTTGTTGACAGCCTGCTGCCGCGTGCTCCCGCACACGGGTGGGCGTGAGAGCTCCTCCAACTTGGCTGGGACACACGCCCCACCAGCGCCACAATGTGCGCCTTAACACGTCCAGAAACACATTCATTGCAACTATTCGTAACTAAAAACGACTTAAATCGACATTTTGGGGTCGTTCCTTATCCGTCCCGTACCAACACCCCCCGGCTCCGGTTGCCAGCTGCATCGACCCACGAACAACAGCCATTGCATGCGTGCGAAATACAGCTTGTTAATTTCTTTAAAAAATAAAATAAAATATTTTCAGCGTTTTCTACAATCAAAATCCACCCCCCCCCTATAAACAACGAGCCACAAGTTAAACTGCCACTGAACTGAAAGCACACAACTCAAGAGGAGTTTGATGTAAAATTGCACATCTTAAGAGACCGAATACTCCAAACCCGCTGGTTCACGTTACAAAAAAATAAGAAAACCCCCCACAACAGGCTGCTTACCTTGTAAAGTTGGGGAAAACAAAGTAGTATTCCGTACAGTGTTTGTGTTTTCAACGGGACTACCGCGTCTCTTGTTGATGTCTGCGCCTGTGGGACAGACTGGAGAGTTGTGGACTCGAGTGCGCATGCGCCGCCCATACACGCCTCCATTTTGGAGGCCGCGGTGTGATTCTTCAATCGCCCTCATTTGCATAAACGACACCATGACGTAGGCGTGCGTCTGCATTCTGCTGCCCATATAAGGATGGGAACACTGCGCGGGAACTGGAGGCTCGGCCCTGGTTGCTAGGGCACATTGGAGAATGTCGCCAAAGGGGCGGGGCCGCCTGCTTTACTACAGAACCCGCCAGATGGCACAAGGCGGATGGCTTTACTCAAGGTTGGAGGTGAGATAGTTGTGCTAAAACCGAACCCTAAAGATGAGCTTTAATTTGATAATTACCAAATTTCTACTTCAAAATTTTAATCACCTATTTTTTTTTTTATGTTAAAAAAAAATTCTGCGTAGATAACATGTCAAAGTAAATGAATAAAAGAAATAGCCGGAAAAAAATTTATTACCCTGTCCCCCCCTTAATAATTTTCGAAAATGTATTTACTCTAAATGTTAAAAGTTTGCGGTCTTATGTTAACACATTGTCAATGTATGTTATTTTAGTACATTTTGTAAGCTACTTTTGTTTTCTCGGCTTTGCTCTTAATGTTAACTGCTGTGTTTGTTTATTTTTATAGGTGTTGTCTTGTACATTGAGTTGCCTTGTGTATGAAATGTGCTATAGAAATAATCTTGCCTTGCCTCATTGTAAAACAATTGTTTTATATCGCCAACCATTCACAACAAATCACGTTAGTAAATAAAACCTTACAGCTTTTAAAAATTTGTAATTTAAAAAAAATAAATATCAGAAAAAATTAGTGTAAAAAGTTTCTCAATGTGAAATTTCAAATAAAAAACTGAATTGAAAGAAGTGAATGTTTTTCAACTATAAGCAATTTAAATTATTTTTTTAAAGGAACATTTTTACTCTGAATTTATTTCTAACGCTTTATTTGAAGAAATCATGTGTTGTTAATTTTGTTTTACACTGATGTGATTTTTTAAATATGTCCAATTGTTAAAAATTGGTGTTACGCCACTTCACTCACAGTTTACAAAAAAAACACACACAAAAAAACAATGATTTGACAGATTACTCCAAAACTAAATTTTTGTTTCTTTTTACTATACTAATTATATTCCAAGAGAATGTTTAATCTTTGGAGGGAGATTAAGATAAGATCCACTGATTGTCACACCCATCTAAGTGGGGCGAAAATGTATACATTCTTTTTTTTCTTTTTTTAAATAGTAATATTTTTACATCAGATTTGACAGTAAAACTAATAAATATTTATTTTTAATTATTACTAGTGTATAGTATTTTTTTTAATTTAAATTAACTTTAAATCCCAGAGGCAACTTCATCTAAAAATTATTATTAAAAAAACAAAACAAAAACAAAAAACATCGGTGGTATGACTCCGAAACTAAACTATATTTGTTATTTATTGTGCAGATTTTAATCTAATTTTATTCTTAATCCCTGGAGGGAAATATCATTGATAAAAACGCTTTTATAAAAATAACATCTGCGGTATTACACCAAAACAATTTCATTTCATTTTTGAAATTCAATCCCTGGAAGGGAAGGAAATTCAGCTAATTAATAAGCAAAAATAAATAAATTAATAATAATAATAAAAAAGAGCATTTGTACTTAGAGCTGTTTTATTTTCTATTTATTCTATATTTTCAAATATTATTATTGATGGTTTTAAAATATAGTATATCATAAAAATGACATTCTTTTCCCTTTCATTAATTTGTCAAATTATATTTATACTTGCATCCCTGAAGAGAGATAAAAAAAGTCTTAGTGCTTGCATGTTATGCTTAAATTTATTTCTGCTCTAATTTGAGTCTAAAAAGGTGAATTCAGTTTGAAATGTGTTTTTCTTGGTCAAATGTTGAGGATGTCTGAAAATGAAAGGCTACAATGCCGGATTTATTTCTTTATAACAGGCTGTTTGATCATTTCTCAAATGGGTCTTTGCTCTTTGATAGGTTCGCATCACTATCGATATAAGCATCATGCTTTGCTTGCAGTTCTCGATTCACATCATGCATCAAAACCTGCTGACAGTATTCCAGCATTGTCAAGGCTTCATTAGGCTAAAGGCACCCATCCACACACACGGCACAAATTTGACCCAGAAGTCAAGACACCAATGGACTTGACTACCACAACCAGATTCAAGGTGAGTAAACGAAGAGAAAATAAGACACATTCCACTTGTTTCATTAGTAACTTTGATCGGTGATGTCACATTTTCATAAATAACCTTCATTTATTGCTCTCTCGCTCTCTTTCTGTATTTGAATGATAATAAAGGCTGGTTTACATAGTGCTTGTGAGACAGTGCAGGAGAAAGACGGTGTTTCTTAACTGGTAAATGAAACGCAGCATAGTGAAACCCGCTGTATCATGGATTTTTAAGCCACCGTTTTTAAGGGGGGTTACAGAATACAGGCAAGTCTGAAATCTCATTTCTGGGCAGCAAAAGTGTGATAACAAGTGCTAAGGAATACTTTCAAAAGTGTGTTTTCATGTGTTTAAATTGTGTAGGAGGAATTGAAAACTTTTTTTTGTTACATGGTCTTCTCAATATTGTGGATTTTGACTTATATCAGGTGTGTGTGGACCAAATCCTCCGCAACAAACAAGGGGGTATAATACATTTTGTGGTTTCTGTTACTCTCTATTTAACACTTTCATGTACGACAAACAGCAGGCCCACCATCCACAGGGTCAGAATCTATAGTTTGGAGACAATAATGTTACCTTTGAATGTCACAACATTGAGAGATTATTAGATGAGGCTAACATATTTACAACAAGAAGAGAGGAGAACGGACCGGCACTAGTCTGGGTCAAACAAAACAAAAAAGTGAAGTTAACAGAGCAGATATAATAAGAACAAGAGCATCAAAACATACCACAACACAGTGGTTTCTTTCATTGTGGAAATTAAGCAAATAATACCTAAATCCTGATAGTTGGGATCACAACACACGAGAGACAAAACAAACAGATTTGGCCATGCATGTGTTTCCTTTTAAAGTCAAGAGAGTGCCAGCAACAACAGTAGGAGGAGTGTTAACACTGTCAGGGTTAACTACATGTTTCAGGAAAAGTAGCACATTGTTGGTATACAGGTGTATCTAATTACATTATAATGTGGTAGAAAAGTTCACTTATTTATGTAGTTGAATGTGAAAAGTGAAACCTTTTACACCAAATACCATCTAAAAATGTACTTCATCCATAGCGAGACTTTACTCCTAAAGAGTACATTTAACATTTCCGTAAGACACTGTAACATTATCCAGTTTGAACATGAACACGGCAATTAAATACAGTATAGGAAAGAAAACCGGTACTGATTCAATTAAATTGCACTGCACATAAAAGTTGAACAAAAAAAAATGTACAGTAACTAAACACCTAAATAAATATTTCAAACAAACAGTTCTTAAGTATTAATACGAATGTATTGAACTTTAAAGTTAAATAAAACTGAACTGTAGTTAGGCAATGATTCTATTTTGTGACACACTTTGAGATTCACTGTGTTAAACAAGATTAATATTAATACACAAAAATACTAAGGCAAGGTGGCTCTGATCAGGGTTTTATCCTGCCGATTCCGATCAGCCATGATAAAATCTGCCAATCTCATGGATTACATGTATATTTTTCAATTTCCTTTAGAGCTGGATCTAAGGATTTAAAAAAATAATCGATTAATCTGTCAATTGTTTTTCAATACCGATACAATCATCCATTCGTGCGATCTGGCGACCATTGCCGATACTAATCACATGGATTAGCTATATATTTCTCAATTTCTTTTACAGTTGTAACTAACAATTATTTTAATAATCGATGAATTGACTTTTTTGATTAATCACAATTCAAAAACAATTTTGTAATCCCTCCCTTTACTCAAAAGACATCGAGTGTTTGTTATTCAAATGTCATAATGAATTTGCTCATGGCAAGGTATCTTTTTGTGGTATGTGTTGCAGGATGCTAACTTGATGCTTAATATTAATTAATAATAATAATGCATCAGATTTATAAAGCGTTTTTTTGGACACTACATACATAGCCACAGCTGCCCTGGGGCAGACTGATGGAAGCGTGGCTGCCAGTGTGCACCTACGGCCCCTCTGACCACCACCAAACATTCACACCTTCCATACACCAGTGTAAGTGACACTGGAGGGAATGTGTCTGAAGTGTCTTGTCTGACAGACACATGGCTTGGGGAGAGTGGAAATCGAACAGCCGACCTTCCGGTTACTGGACGAATGGCTCTACCCTGAGCCACGGCCACCACACATTGGCTGATTGGCTTTTGAGATCAGCAATAAAAGGCATTGATATGCCAAAATGGTCGAGAAATTGGAGCACCACTACTTTTTTGTTATATATTTTTTTTTATTAACGCAGGATTTTTAAGTGATTTTTAAAAATGGGTTTATACAGTATACTGAATTACTGTAATGTTCTCACGTGGGAAAGAAGAGTTAGTTGTCGATACACTCGCACAGTCAGATCAGATTGACACAGTAGCTGCTGTCAACCACAGCTCACGCCTAACGACTCGCATGCAGACTCACCAATGTAACACCACCACACCAGGCACTGCATCCTACAAGCACAAACACTACAATACGTACGTACAGAATTGTCTGTACATTTTATGTTTGCAATTTTGTATGTTCAAATTTGTTTGTAATCTGTTTAAAAAAAGTGTTTTAGTAAATTTAAGTGTGATTTAACAAATAGACATTTGCACATGTAATCTCTATAGTTTGGATTTGTACCTAATGCTGGTGGGTCTGGAACATCATCCACCCTGCAATAACTACAATCAAAATCCTTTTGATTATGTTTCCTACAATATTTACATTTCTTGAGTAGGTGAATGTAGTTTTCAATAGTCGCCAAAATGTAATTACAAAAACAAGAACACAACTCAGGAAATGTTTATCTATATGAGTTTTGCTTCTTGAAATAAACTAGAGAAATAAATTAAGTTTTCCACCATATTGTAATTTTAACTACTGTATTGTGACCTGTATTGTTTGGCTCTGTGGTGGTACCCAGTCAATGCTTTTGTCCCCTTGACACTTGGCGATTACATGCCTTTAATTTTTCTGCTGGAGTTTGACAATTATACCTAACCCTAACAGTCTCCAATTTGTCAATTTTTTATTTATTTTTTACAGCACCAGTTCCTCTTGGATACGAACTAAATACTGTAGAAGAAGTCCTCATTCTCATTTAATATTCAATGAGTTGTGCTTTTCGGAGTACAGTGGGACCTTCATTTCAGGGTGTCTAAGAGTTTTTCGAGCCGCTGATTGTCTGTTATATATATATACTGTATACACACACATATATATACACACATAATGCATTTCCTAGCCCTTTTCCCTAACCCCAGCCATAAAAAATGATTGCCTACCCCTATTCCGTACCCTAACCTCAATCATAACCCAGTTCAAGCCTTAACTCTAAAACCAAGTCTTGACCCGCAAAAAGAGGTCTAAACTTGTGAGACCCAACAAAATGGCTCCACAACTCTGTGAAATCCCGAAATGTTGGCCCCACTATGTTACAAAAACAAGACCACACACACACACACACACACACACACACTTGTAAATTTAGTTAATTTTTCTTTTAATATCCAAGATATTGCTGATAATGATATGATCATTTCTCTGTTATTCTACTCAATATTATTACTACTATATTGATATTCATATAAAGTAATAGTTATATAGTGATCATAAGGAAGCAAAAATGGGGTTAAGAGTAAATAAATGTTTACTTCTTCCTGCTCATTTTAATTCCTTGTAATTCAACTGCATTTTCATTTGTATTTGATTTTAATGTTCTTGGATTTCAAGATTTAACTCAGTCAATCAATCAATACATACAGGTGTTAAACTTTATAAGACCAGTTAATTTCATATTTTGCAGTGGTTTTCCGATTTCTGGCATTTTAAGTACCACTTTAGCTTGAGGTGGTAAGAGTGCCTCGAAATTGTAAAAGTGAAGAGTCAAGGGTACAAAAGCAGTATTTTTAAGGGTAGCAGCAAGCCCCAAAAGAAGCAACAATGTACTTTTTTTGTTTTGTTGTCGTTTTTTTTTTTCCCTGTGTAATTACACAAAGGAGGATCAAACTACTTCCCGAAGCAGATACAGTGTGTAAAGACATTTACAAGGCAAAAGGTTTGGAGCTCACGTGGCTTCATTCCCATCCACTCGTGACTTTATTTTTTTTTGTACAGCAAACAAGGAGTTCGGGAGCCAGCGTGGCAACATCTACTAGCGGGCGTCAGAGGGCCACGCCCTTGACCAGCGACGTCTCCAGTGTGACTGCAAACTCGTTGAGTGTGTGCAGGATGCGAGAGAGCGAGCTCACGGCAGCGCGGTCCCGCATCAGGGCGCCGTCCTCGTAGGTGCGCGATGTTAGGGGACACTCGGCCAGAAGGGGAAGCCACTGGGAGAGGAGACGGTCCCTAAAAAGAGGACAGGCCTGCTGGTTACACATGGAATACATAGATGGACTTTGCTCATCGAGAGCATTGTCTTTTGATGAAATGATATGATTTAGTTAAACATTTTGGTGTTTAAACATACAATGGTTGGTTGATTGTATTTTGTTTTGTGTCAGTTGTGCAGTAAATTTCAACTGGGAGTGACGAATATGTCATGTCTGGGAAGATCTGGTTTTGGTTGAGGGTCCCGATTGGTCGTGAGTGGGTTCCTGCCCTTCCGCGGGTTGACCAATCCGGGCCCTCAGCCACTTGTGCCTGGCCCCAGGTGTGGCTAGTTACCCAATTAGTGTGGGTGTATTTAGTTCCCGGGTGGTGATCAGTCGGCGTGGGAACATTGCCACTTGTCACGGTCACCCCCGGAGTTCTGTCTGTCACTTTGATTTTGTATCTTTTCAGTTCCTTGTTTAGTTAGCATTAACCAGTACCCTGGTTAGTGTTTTCTGGAAAATAAAGCACGCCAGTCTCGCCCGCACTCCTGCTGTGGTTCTCCTGCCTCCCTGCATTTTGGGTCCTCCACCTCACATGCCGACAGACACCACGCCGCTCCGTGACCACACCGTAACAGAATAAACTTGAAGCAAGCACACCTAGCTTCTAATTTGGGAAAACTGCGAGCAAGAGCATTAGCACAGGTGCTAAGGAATATTTTAAAAAGTGTGTTTTGATAAGTTTTAATATGTTTTACGCATGTGTGAGGGGTAAAATTACATTAAAAAGATGTTTTTCATATTGTGTTTCTATTGGGGCGATTCACCAACAGCAGGTGAGTCTGGAACCCTCGCAACAAATGGGGGTTCACTCACTGTAGTAATAAATTGCAAACTCTATTGTTGCACGTTCACAAAAAGGCAGATGCTATCCTTCCCATGTGAATGGTAATCACATTCATTCTACAGGCGACTTCCTCTGGGAGTCAGTAAACTGGAAACTGCATCCTTTACCCAAAATAATGTAAAAGCAGGATACAAGGACACAGTGACACATGACTTGGGGGAGAGCGGGGATCGAACAGCCGACCTTCTGGTTACTGAACGACCGTCTCTACAACATGAGCCACGGCCGTTACAATAATGGTTACATTTACAGCAGGAAATTGGACAATAACACAGCACAATAACATTAGTATTATAGAATAAAATAAAAAACTCAAAATTATGTATGTGCTGTATAATATATAAAACACCAGACAATGAGACTCAGAACCACTGGTTCAAATTTGTGTTTACAAACCTTGTACAAAAGTGTACAAAAGAAAAAGGTTTTTAAATATTTTCATAATTTTGTAGTTTGGGTCACTTTAGGAAAAGTCATCAAATTTAATGACGAAAGAATGACATTTCCAGTACAGTTTTTTATTGCTGTCAAATGTCAAAACATGTCAAATTTGACCCAAAAAGTATGCAAGGAAGTGATCTCTATAGAGACAATCGTCCAACAATAAACGACCACATAGGTCGTTTTGAAATGTGCCAAATTACGACCAAGTATTTCCTGTTGTAGTTTAGCAACCCAAGTAAAGTGAACCGCAAGTGTCATTTCTGGGATTTAAACCCGAACCATTTTGTCGGAAGCCAAGCGTCTATCTCACTGAGCTAATTGGCCAGTGATTGTTTTATTGTTTACTACATATTCTGTAACTTTCAACCATACTACCGCCTCACTGAGCCGCTTCCTAACCTCAACCATTAGTGTCCCATGTAAAGACGTAACGTGTACAACCTCACTGAAAGCCTAATACTAACCCTCCAACCATGTCCCGGTGACGACAAATTGACTTACATATCACCAGTAAAAAACACTCAGATATTCATCAGCCAGTTAGCTCAGTGAGATGTCTTCTTCCGACCAGACGACCCGAGTCCGATTTGTGTTATTCACTATTTAACATGATCAATAGAAGTCACTAAACTACAATACGTAACACTTGGTCGTATTTTGGTGCATGGTAAATCGACCAATATGATTGTTTATTGTTGGAGAACTTGTTGTTTCTGTAAATGTCGACAGTTCCCCTTATTGAAATGCGGGTGATCGGAAAAATGTGCATATTGTGGAGTCACTCACCTGACCCCCAAGCAAACCAACAGCTGGAACTTGCCCTCTTTCCCAATGTTTCGCGGCGAGGCGCTGATGGAGTTGACGTAGTGGCACAGCAAGTCGCAAGGTGGCTCCTTTACCAGCATAGAGCCCGGGGGGTGGCCTGCTTGGTCGGCTGTCTCCATGGAAACCACGGTCTTCTCTATTACAAAGCGACACATATACAGAATTTTAGGATAGATATATACTGCAGTTTCAAGTGCCAAATTCCCATTTAATGCTTATATCCTATATTGTAACAGTGGCGCAGATGGGGCAATTGACATGAATATTTTAAAGTATTTCAATTGTTGAGTACATGTCAAGCCTTATCTAGCTAAAGAGAGAAAAGTTACAAACACAGACTGTTGTTCCTTCTTTCTTTCACATTGAGCAAACAACACTTTTTTTTTTAGGTAAAAGACAAATAGCGTACGTTTGCCTGGCTTCACAATTTATGTTGTTGATCAGAGCAGATCCATATCCTCACTTAATCTCACCAGCGTCCACATTGCCGACACCGCGCACCTTGCGAGTGGGCCCGAATGGGGTACAGACGCTCCCCTACTTACGAACATTCGAGTTACGAACAACGGTACATACGAACATTTCTGCGCGTACTGTATGTCGAAAAATTTTCGGAAAGAAATGCTGTAAGTTAGCTTTTGTATTGCGCGTAGTGCTTCTTTCCGCCGCTAATACCGACGATTGGCGCTGTGAGAGCTCATTGGAGGCTGAGCAACGTGGCGAGGAGGAGGAGGAAGAAACGCCGGACCCCATGAAGCAGGAAATAACTTTTGAAGCCGATTCCAGCGACGACGAAGAATCTCTCATGATGTAAAATCCTCCTCTTCCTCCTCCTCCATCATCTCCTTAAGCATCGAGTACATCTTCCAAAAGTAAGTTAAACTTCATTTTATTTATCTTATTACGTACATGTACATACTGTGTGTGTGTCTTTCACTCTCTCTCTCTAACATACGTAGTACAGTACAGTACTGTACGTATTCTCTCCATTTTTTTTTCCAGTTTTTTTCAGTACAAACCAATGCAGGTTACTTGTAGAAGCCTTAAACATACTTATATAAACCTTCAATATACTTATATAGGCTTTAAACATAAATTATAATACAAAATATAGCACTGAAGCAACTTACGAACAAATTCACCTTACGAACGATCATCCGGAACGTAACTCGTTCGTAAGGTGGGGCGCGTCTGTATATGCCACAGAAGAAGCGTTACTTCCGTGTTTCACACATCAGCTTTGTTTCCGATTGCTGTTTGTGGCGTGCGGGCCGCGTCCAAGTGTTACGCCTTTGTGCCCTTCGGTTGCGCGTTCCCGTCGACAGGTGTAAGTGTGTATTGTGTCTGTCTCAGTTGTCCGAAGCAATTCAGAGAGCTGAGACGCCCTGGGCGGGAGCGCGCAGTTGGGGTGCGCAGGAGTGGGGGTGCAAGTGTTGGAACGCGACCAGTAGTGGCTGGAAACGGTGCTGATGTGTGAAGTCCGTGGCATCTACCTAATAGGTGCTCGGTTCCCGGTGTATGCTTTCCTCTGAGTCTGGAGCTCATACCGTTCCAAGTTCTGCCCGCAGCCCCGCTCCAAGGGGCTCGGGATGGTGGCTTGTACATAATTAAGCGGCGGGAAGGTTTGGCGGCTGCCTTTTTCCCCACACCCGCCAGCCTCCGCTGGAACGGGATACGCGCAAAAAGACATGGCGGACGAGCAAACGCTGTCGTAAACAACAATGTTTTCTACTTCCCGATTCTTTCATTTATTTTGTTAAATGTATGCAAACCTTTCACCCCAAACTGCTGAAGTCGTTAGTTTACTGGAAAATAAAGAAATAAAACTGTATTCTATTGGGTGAAGTGTTGTTCATATGCCGTAGATGCTCTTCACTGCCTCCTGTGAGAAAATATCGGCCATAGCAGGAAAAACCGCGCTGTGTATGATGAAGGCAGCAAAACGTGTGCTCGCAGGCGTACAACGTCAAGCAAACCCTTAGAAAGTAGAGGGGACGGATCGTGCTCTTCATAAAACTTGTGTCTCCCCCGCCCCCAGTGCCATCTGCACCCATGTTGCAACATACATTTGAAGTGACTTATCCTATTTGCATAAGGTGCCAACAATATAATTTACATCTCACATTCACCACAAAAAAGTCTCAAACATCACTCACCAAAATATTATCACATTCATGAAAAAAAATCTTACACTCACAAAACGCTCTCACCAAACAACCTCTCACTCACACCAAAAAACTCAGACATCAACCCAAAAACTACTCACATACCTGTCAACTTGTACGTTTTATACGTATTTTATACGTATTTTATACGTTTTTTTACCATTTCAAATCATGTACGCCGTACACCGACTTTTGTACGGGGAAAAAAAAATGCGCTGACATGCGCATGCGTAGATATACATAGAGTAAATATCGTGGAAGCAAGCATGGAGGAGCCACCTTGTAAGAAACGAAGAACTCAAGGATCGGGTCGACACCAGAAAGAATGGGAATTACTTCAAGGTGAATATGATGGCTGGATTAAAGCATCGTTAAGAGGCACTCAATTCTCATTCTGTGTCCCTTGCAATAAAGACGTGAAAGTTGCTGCGAGTGGATTTTACGATCTGAAGAGCCACTTTAAAACTGCCGGACACGTGGAGAATGTGAAAAAAAAACAATTCACATGTCCCATTAACCAAGCACTTCGTCTCTACCGCAAATCCTGCAGCATCCCACAAAACGACAAATGCGGAAATTCTCTTCTGCCATTTTCTTGCTGAGCACAACATTGCTTTCACAGCTGCGGACCACTTCTCGGATTTGGTGAAAGTTATGTTTCCGGATTCACAGACAGCTAAGGTAATTTATTATTATTATTATTATTATCATTCATATCTACAATGAATCAGCATTTATGGCACCGTGTCAAAAACTAAAATTTTATATTTTAATATTATATTTTTGCAGGAGTTTGCATGTCGGAGGACCAAGGCTACGATGATTGTTAAGGAGACCAAGACACCAATGAGGAGGATGAAATCAGGCAAAGCATCACACCAGCCATGCAAGCAACTTTTTTTTCCTCTGTTCGCTCCTTCTACGAGGCTGTTGTAACTAAAATGATACAAAAATTTCCATTTGAGAATACAATACTGAGTGACTTGGTGGTGTTGGACCCAAGAAAGAGAGAGATGTTGGATTACACAAGTATTGTTAAGCTTGCAAACAGGTTTACACCAGACTTTGATCAGGAACAATTAAAAGATGAATGGGAAGACTATCAACTAATACCTGATGATCTTCTCCCTCAGAAAAGTCAGGATGGACAACCAATTCGTCCAGAGACATTTTGGCCTCATGTGTTCAAAATGAAAACTGGTTTGGGGCTGGATCGCTTTCCACTGATGAGAAAGATGTATCTAATTTTACTCAGCCTTCCTCACAGTAATGCTGATAGCGAGCGGGTTTTCAGCCATGTGAGGAAAATTCATACAGAGTACAGAAAGACAATGGGAACAGACACTCTTACTTCTTTATTACAGATGAAATTGAACTGTGACAACTGTTGCTCACAAGTGAGACCCTCATTAGAGCAGATAAAGTCTGCTAAATCATGCACATTGGCTTACAATAGGAAGCACTGAAGGCACAGTTTATTGCATTGTAAACTTTTTAAATTGAATAAAAGACTTTGTATGCAAATTACCTTTGTTATTTCTATTACACTGTCTGGTTACCGCGAGTAAACATGCGTCGTACGGTGTTTGTAAGGTTTTTTTGGGGTTTGTAAGGGGAATCATAATCATTTATAAGGGCAGTTATAGGCAGAGGTTGACAGGTATGTCTCATGTCCTATAAACATCAAACATGCACTAAAAAAACTCATACAAAAAAAATGCACACACACTAAAATATCGCTTTTACAAAATCTCTCATAAGACTCACATTAAAAAAAAGTCACACACATAATACTTCATATACACAAAAAAACTTTCACACAGAAAAACACTCAATTATCCCAAAAACTTCACTTGCAAAAACAAAAATCACATGCACAAAAAACACTGATGTACACACAAAAAACCTGACATAGGATGATACACTCAAAAAGATCTCACCCAAAAATTCTCACATACAACATAAAAAACTGTTATGCTCACACAAATTTCACATGCACAAAAAACCTCATGTCCGCCAATACCCTTTACACACAAAACTCTCACACGACAAAAACCTAAGCACCAAAAAAAACAACCTCTCACTCAGACCAAAAACCCTTTCTAAACTTGACTTACAACAATATAGCGTTTCACTCTTAGCATAAAAAACTCATACAGCCAAAACCTAGATCAACCAAAAAAAAAACTCACTCACACATATACTTCTTACATATATCGACGAAATTCTCACATTCATAAAAACACCTCTTAGACTCACCAATAAAAAAAATCATTCACCAAATAATCTCTAACTCAGACCAAAAAAATTTTGCACTGCACCAAAAAACTCTTACACATATCCAAAAATCTTTCATGATGACTATGAAACCTCTCATAAAGAATCTCTCTCACACTAACACACACTAAAAAACCTCTCTACTAACACCGAAAAACCTGTAACTCACACATAAAAGAAAATACAAAATATCACATATACCAATAACTCTTTCAGTCACAAACACAGTCAAAAAAACTCTCACATTGTCCAGAAATCATAATTGTTTTATTGGCGCCATGCGCTTTAAATGCAGCCTTAAATGCAATTGAATTCAGTTAAGATTCCTGAATGTAGAGGGAGACAGTTAGAAATGATATGTTATGTGGAACAACACTCACCCACAAAGTCCCAAACAAAGACGTTTCTCTGGAAAAGACGGCTGGACTTGAAGCCATGGAGAAGGAACTTCTCCAAAGAGGGAACCAGGCCTCCCTCGCCACACAGCAACATGGTCAGGTTGCCTCTCTGCCACAATGGAAGAGACAAAGAAAGACCAAGCAGAGAAAAGTATGTATCTTATTTATTACACTATATGATTATACACTTGTTTTCATCCAAATGAGAAATGTTTGGCCTTGGTGAAGGTCAGTGCTCCACGTAGTTTAATATGTTAAGCTATTTTTCTGGTGCCAGTCTAGTGATTTTTGGAAATCCATTAGCTGGTGGAGGTGTACCTAATCAAGTGTCTTGTCAGCGTGTACATTCTAGAGCGCCATTATTTGCAAATTTTGATATTTATTCCCAATCTGACTAGAAAACACATCTGCAGCAATTCGCAACACAATAATTTCATACATTTAAGCATCTCTGGTCAGTATGATTTATTTTATTTAAATGTTTTGGGTTTTGATATAAAGATAAATATTTATTCTAAACATGATAAAAGCTAGGTAAATTCTCACTGAAGGCCCAGGTAGTACCAAATTTGAAACTGATAATACCGTATGTGTTAAATTACATCCACACACCTCTTGTTCAGGTTTGTGAAAGTGCTTGACGAGGTTATTAGCCGCCTCCCTCATGTCTTCATGGACTTCAACAGACAGCACTCCTGTCAGGACAGAAACACAAGAGTACAATTAGAAACATAAGAAAGAGTGATGGTAGGTACAAGAACCGCCGTTTATCACAAGAGATCCTGTCCAGGAGTACGTACTTGCCCGGTTTCCAAGGGAACCCAGCACAGCGCGTACGCCCTGGGAAGGCGAGGACAACTCCAGCGGCGTCCCGGTCCATCTTCCGGAATCTTCCTCCCCACCAGGTGACACCATTTGACCAATGAGGACTCGTTCCAGGCTGCCATCGCCCACGCCTTTCCCCAACCATCGGCCGCAAGGGAACCTGGCAAGGAGGAACATGCACATTTAAGAAACAGAAGAAAAAAATATCACAAGGGGAAAGAAATTGTCATTTTTATTAGGTACACCTGCACAACTAAACATGGTCCAAAATTAGAGCTGTTTCCTTATACGCTATATTTGATTTTATTAGATTGAGCAGGTGTACCTAATGTTGTGGTTGGTCTGCGAACCCAAACGAGAAGCATAAAGCTGTCTGAGTCCCTAAAGAGTTGAGTTGATGATGACAGAGTACCTAAAAAAAATCAGGGTGTGTGGTGTATTCTGCGTAACTGAGAAGCATGTACAATTCAAAGAATTCTTACTTGTATGTGTGGCCCGTGATCTCATTGTAGACCATCACACAGTCAATGAGACACTTGGCCAGCAGGCCCGAGTTTTCCTGTCCCAGCTGCAAAGTGCTCAGTCGGCCCAGGTTCTTACACTGGAAACAACACGACAAGCTTTGAGGTTGAAGTGTCTTTATAAGGCTTTAAACTTGTGTTTCATTGCACAAACATTTAGAGTAGCGTTGGTACATCTGCCAGTTTTCCATTTGTTTCTATAGGGTGTGTCCTAATTTGGGTCATGGTTGAGTTGGAGCTTATCGCAGCTAACTTTCGACAACAGGCAGGGTACCTGGACTGGTCACCACCACCCAGTCACAGGGCACATACACTACTCACAAGAAGTTAGGGATATTTGGATTTCAGGTGAAATTTATGGAAAATGTCAAAATTGCCGCTGCAGTGACATCATATCATGAAAGTAGGACATTTAAGTAGAAGGATACACTGGTGATTTCCTTATCTGAAGCAATTGATTGAAACAAAAGTTAACAACAATGGTGGGTACGCCACAACAAAAAATGTCCACGTCTCAATAACTCGTTATGTGCCCTTGAGCATCAATTACTGCTTGACAACGGCGTCTCATGCTGTTCAAAAGTCGTCTCTTTGTCTGCTGAGGTCATTGAGGTTCTAGGGTGATGAGTTTCCAGCCTCTACACGGCGACTGAGCTGATCCCACAGGTTTTCTATAGGATTCAGGTCTGGAGAAAGTGAAGACCATCCCATTTGAGTTACACCAGTCTCCAACAGCCGTTCCCTGATGATGCCACCTCCATGAGCAGGAACATTGTTGTCAATGAAGATGAAATTGGGCCCATGTTGTTCATGTAGCGTCACAATCACTGGATTAATGATCAGGTAGTATGGGCTTGTCACTGTTCCATTCACAAAGTGTAGGGCAGTTCTGTACCGACTGGACACACCTGCCCACACTGTAACAAAAAGCTCGTCTGGTGACAACAGTGGCTGATGCACAGCGCTCTCCTTGACGTCTCCAACATTGTTGGTGGCCATCATTTCTGCTCAATGTGAATCAACTTTCATCAGAGAATAGCTCTGAGGCCCACCGGTCCCTCGTCCAGCGTAAATGCTCCCATGCCCAAATGATGCCTTTGCCTGGTGGTGTGGTCAGGTACCCTTGCGGGTCGTTTAGCACGCAGACTACGCTGATGTAAATGGTTTCGAATGGTCTGCTGCGACACTAAGGTGCGAGGCACCCAAAACGTGCCTGTGGTTGAGTGACATTCATCATCCGGTTTCCCAGGACATTGTTCACAATGTAGCGGTCATCAGCATGAGATGTGGCCAAAGGATGTCCACTTCTACTTCTTTCTGTGACCCTTCCAGTCTCTCAGTATCTCTGTTGCAACCTGCTGATGACACTCTGTGACACTGTAAGCTCAATTGCCACTTCCGTCTGAGAACGTCCTGTTTGAAGCATCACATGGCAAGGTACTGTTGATCCATTGTTAGGTGTCGTTTGTCTTGGTCTCATGATGTCAAAATGTGAACAGTATGATGAGGCCGACTGTTTAAACATCAGCTCTAGTAGATTCCAGGATTCAAGGATCAAACACCTGGTATGAATTTTGCCTTTAAGCTCCTCGTTGTGCAAAAAATACTGAAACATTTAACAGTTGGACATGTGCATTCAAGAGCTTAGAGAAGGTCACATTAAGTTCACCTGTAAAGGTTTGAATGTGTTTTAGGCTCATCCTGAAATTTCACCCAAAAGCCAAATATCCCTAACTTTTTGTGAGTAGTGTAGATAGACAAAATAACTAGAGGTGCTCCGATTAACTGATTAATTGACAACAAATCAATTATCAAATTAACTGACAATAAAAATTAAAAAAAATACAAGCAATTACCATAATCATTAAGAGCAGGGCTGCCCAACGTTTTTTGCCCCATGCTATATTTTAAGCAGTCAACCTGCCGCAGTTGCCTTTCTTTTGGGGGGTAGTTTACACTTTTTATTCATAATATTATGACTTGTTATTGTTATTTTGTGTGTCTTGACTCAAACCTGGAAAAATATCTCCTGGGTATTCTTGGGGATCTGTCTGACTCCTGAATCTCTCATTTCTCCAGACAAGCACACCCATGGATTGACGGTCGCCATGGCAATGCTCAGCTTCTTCATGGGGATGATGGCGACGCGATAGGGAATGTCTGCAGAAAGGCGGTTATTTTTTGGCAAAAATATAATTTCTTGTTTTCATCTATCTATCTATCTATCTATCTATCTATCTATCTATCTATCTATCTATCTATCTATCTATCTATCTATCTATCTATCTATCTATCTATCTATCTGTTGACAGAAACAAACACGGAGGTCCTCGCATTGTGAAGGTTGCCTATGGAATCTGTGTTTTTGTATGTGGACCATGGGACAACAATGGACACTTAATTTTTCATTTTTCATTTTCCTTCCTTCTTCTTTCCGTCCTTCCGTCCGTCCGTCCGTCGTCATTTTATTATTGCCTCATCTTTTTATTTATCCTGCTTTTCACCTTTTAATTTAATCCTGTTTAGAATAGTTATTTCTTTGCTTTGCCTGTGTAAAGCACTAAGGATTTGCCTTGTGTTTGAATGGTGCTGTCTAAATAAACTTGCCTATGGGCACGTTTGTCATAGTAATGAACAAATGGGAGTTGTATTTGTATTGACTCACTGATGGAGGCGAAGGCGTGCGTGAAGCAGAGGTAGTCCACCGTGTTGAGAGAGAGAAGGTGGAATAGAAACTGTTCCCTTTCTTCCTCGCACAGAAGGAAGGCGTGAGGCTTGTATAACTGTCTGTGTGGACAAACAAGAGGAAACAAGGTCAGGTAAGACACCAGACAAAGACAGAAATGAAATTCTTTACTTAAGCAACTCCTGGTTTGTGAGCATCTCTTTAAGGTGTCGTGAGAGCATCTTCTTCTCCAGGGCCAAGCTGATCCAGGCCCGGGCTTGTCCCACCTCAGACAGACCCTCACTCATCGTCTGAATAAACCTGACACCAAGAAATTACGCACATGTTCAATAATGTTAAGTAGTAATTTATCATTTTTAATTGTCAATTAAGTGTTTCCCAGGCTAACATTTTAACAGAGGTGGCAAATCCAGGCCCATGAAGTAAAAATCCTGCCACAGTTTGGCTTTAGCCATTGATGCTAGCTAGTTCGTTAGCTCCCTAGCAGGTAAACGAGCACCATGGGAGCTACAGTAGGGAGCTAGCTAGCTAGCACCTGGGGTTAAAGCCAAACTGTGGCAGGGTGTTTGCTTTCTCTGCCTGGATTCACCACCTCTGCATTTTAACACAATGTGTCATTAACCTTTCATCATTTGAGTTTAAAAAAATAAATCTTTTTTTTTTGTTTTGTTTTATCGTCAACATTGTACACTTTGACATAGAATCACTGATTAAATTGGGTAAGGGTACATACAAATATAGCCCCCCCCCCCAATTTTTTACTTTTTTCCCACCAATAAAATAAACCATAACTTTTACAACTCTACTGATAAAAAAAATCTATTCAAGAAGGGATGTACAAAAATAAAAAATCATGTAGTTACACCGGTGTTCATGTCTTTTATAACAGGGGATGTGGCTCTGTTCAGAATTATATTTAAACTCATGTTAAATGGGAATTAGCACACACCACAGCCCCCATCATAAACAACAACACAATAAATTAAGTTCTGATGTTCTAGTAGACTTTTGCTGACATTTTTGTGGTCAGATCTTACAGAACATGGTCAGCAGAGCGCTTCCAAAACAACAGAAAGATCTTCTTATTCAAAAGCAGCAGTCAGGAGAAGTATTCCAAAAAACTTTCTCAAATGAAACTTTGTGACTCACCTCATATCTTGTACCAAGGATCCCTTTAAAAAGACAGCGCCATCGTCATATGTTCTCTGCTCTGCGCCTGAAAATATGTGACAGAAATCAGAACCTGCATCTCATTTAGAGACCAAATGGACTACACTAGATTAGATGACGTAAAATGCATTACAGCATATCAATCTAATCTATCCTACCTGGAGACTGAGCAGGCACCTCTGTTTTCACCAGGGCTGCCTGGTAATGAAGCAGGTGCGACCACAGAGAAGACTTCCCCTGTTTAAACACATAAACAGTCATATTTACTATGACGCCTCTGTGAGTGCACTGAAATAATTTAGTTAACGTGACGATGCGTGATCACGTCTGACCTGTTTCAACTGCAGGCCGTGGCCCCAGGTTCTCTCCAGTAGGTCGCACAGACCGTGGATCAGTGTGTTCTCCTGCAGTCCGCTGATGTTGGCCTCCCCCTGACCCACTTCCACACTCTCCTTTCCCATCCTCTCCATCAACATACGTTTGGTCTAGAGAAGCAGAGAGAAGTGAAAAGTAATCCATCAAGTCAGAATGTTTGTAAACAGTCTTTTATAATAGTTATGTTGTGTCTGTCAAGTCGCTTCAATTTTTCTAACAGATGCAGTCACATACTGGACCAGGTTTAACATCCCAGGGACATACAAGGCAAAAGCATCTTCATCCTGGGCATGTTTGATCATATTAATTTGGAAATAACCCCAGCCTACATTCCCGTCGTCTGCAGAGCAGGGCCAGTGGTTAAAACTGAGCAAGCCTGGAGTGATAAAGCCACCTCAAACGGCCATTTCTCATCTGGAGCAGCCAAGCACATATCCATGATGCTATTCATCAATTTCTGTTCCACTTTCAATACACTCTTCCCCCATAAATTAGTATCCAAACTCTGCAACCTGGGGATTACCACACAACTGTACTCACACTGCAAAAACTGAAATCTTAAGTAAGATGTAATTTCTTAAATTTAAAAGCGCTTCCAGACAAATCCCAAACCACCAGCACGCGTCAGCAGCCGCTCGGCATGACACTGCTGTCACCAGCGGAGCACAGAAGCAGTTAATTGAATGAAAATGTGCAAAATAATGATTCACCTTCTAGGCGCTAGTCCTTAGTACAGCGTTTTGAGTGCAGAAGAGGAAAGAATATACGCACTGCTAGATTTGACAGGCTGACTCTCTCATTTAAATATCGCTCTACTCAGAGTACATACATTTCATGAAGATGCGTAGTTGATACAATTAAGTCGATGAAAGAATTTGCGCAGTCAAAAAAGTGTGCAGCAGCGCGACTTTTTAATTAATTCACTCTCGGCCATTTTCATTGAAGCAACCCCCTTCGCTCCCGGCTGTTTTACTGGATTTTGACAGATTTTGCAAGGCCCACAGAATATTGTGTTATCTTGCTATAAAAACCTGGAACCTACCAAAAGAAAGATTAGAATCTCTACTTTCATCAGGAAAAAAAATATTTGTATCTGTTTCTGTTTTCCAGCAATTAACATTAGAATATAGACAAGTTTCATCATTAATCACAAACCTGTTGAAAACACTGGCAAAAAAAGCTTGTTGCAACATGGCCCTGGCTGAGCTCTTATATTCTGCTGCCACTTGCTGGCCGTTTTTTGTAATAACTACCATTGCTTTAAGTGACCTCGTCATGTCAGAAGTTGTATCACAGCCTTCTGTATGCTCGATCATAAAAAACATATAAATCTGTTTTTGAGAGTGAAGGACAAAGTATAAAAAACGTATTTATACGTTTTTGGATTTGAATGTATAGCACCCGGGAGAATATGCCCCCAAATGCAGGCTTCTATAGAGCTTGCTGATGATCTGATTACAGTAATTTCTGGCCTATTAGGCGCACCTGGCTATAAGCTGTGCTAGCTAAATTTGGGGAATACTCAAGTTTGTTTAACACATAAGCCGCACCCGACTGTTAGCCGCATAGCATTATTTAAAGGTCTATTACGCCACTGGACAGCAGCACTACAAAATGGCAAACTCCTATGGTATAGAGTGCACTATCGTGGAGAGAGAGAGAGTGAGTCCAAACACAACCATAACCTTCATTTGTTAATGACTTGTTGACCACCAAGAGCGCTCACCTTCACTCGACACTCGCTCAGCAGCCCTTGAACAAACTCTCTGTGGGTTTGAGCAATGACTTGAGGCGACAGGTCCAGAAACTTCAGCTGGTTAAGGTGCTTCCTTGCCAATGATTGCTTCTGCGGACGAAACCAAAATCAACAAAGACATAAGTAAAGTGCCTTTTTGTACGTGCTTGTGTCTCAATGTCAAAGCCAAAGCACCTGTCTTTGCTCGCCGTCCGGTCCTGAGAGCTCTGCTGCCGACGTCCTCCTGGGATCGGATCTGCGTGATGCAGTGACACGGCTGGACCGCCTACTCAGACGTAAACAATCACACACTCAGCACTGAAGAAATGGCAGGCACAAAATGGACCCAAAATACCATCCCCGTGCAAAGTGTGCATTAATTTTTAAACCTTGGGGTATTTGACAAAGCAGGCCATAGTTAATTGTAAAGAATGCACTTGGTAAATGTGACAAAAAAATGCATAAATTGGTGTCTTGAGTGACGAGATAATTTCATTTTGTGACCATGCTATTAAGTCCAAACACTTGTATCGCAAATCATCGTTCTCCATTGAAACAAATTGAAGTGCCATTAAATAGAAATATATACAGTATCTATATATTTATAAATATTAGGGGTGTGAATTGCCGAGTACCTGGCGATTCGATTCGTATCACGATTCATAGGTCACGATTCTGTTCGATACCGATTAATCCCGATACAAACCTATAAATTGATTATTGCCATTTTTTTTTTACTCAAATTTAGAAAATACTAATCAGTAAACTTGTACATGTACACTGTAAGATTTGTTTGAAAATGTATTTATTTATCTGAAAATTCAGGTTTATAACTGAACCACTGCATTTAATTAAATTAATTAAATTCAGAGGCGGCCACCTCCAGCCTGAGCCACTGATATCACTCAACACCGCGCTCCAGCTGTGTTGATTGAGCTCGGCAGCAACGCATTTTAACTGCAGTTGCAGTGTTGCGCCATTATGGAGGCGCTATAGCAACAGCAGTGCACCGGAAAGACCTGAAGCAACAACCGAAGAAGAAACAGCTTTAGTTCCTGGAGGGAATTATATCAACAAACACCACAAAATATAGCGTAAAATTCTTTTTCACCATTTACATTTGTTCGATTTTTTTGAGCGTGGCTAAAAGGAAGCCCAGTGATGTGGTCTGTACATCCTTTTCTTACTGATAAAGTCATCCTTTCCATAGTATGACACCCATTTTTCTTGATGTTGTTCACCAACCCCGGATGAAAGACTTACTTGTTTGTGCTTTGCGAGTGTATGAGGACCTCAGCCTGCAACTTGGGAAAGTAGCCCGGCTGGTGGCGACCCTGGCCGATCCTCATGTCCAGGAGGTGCGGGTGTATGGCGGTGTGGTCGGCCTTCAGCAGCCTGTGCTCGATGGCCTGGGCTGCATGCACAGACACAATGAAAATGTCATGAAAACACTTGGGATGCACCAAAATGAAATTGGTTGGCCGAAACCCGAAAATGAGAAACGCTTGGCCTAAAAGCGAAAGAAATTATGACAATGTTTAATATTGTAGATTTTTTATTTATTTATTTGTTTAGCATTAATGGCTTCGACTGTGTAACTACCTAAAGTCAAGGCATTGCAAGTGCATAAAGTACTAAATAAAAAGAATAAATAGAAGTTTTGCTGCATTTGAGAAAGGTTGGTAGTCGGATTTGCCCCACTTGGATTGCTCCAATTCCAACCTCAGAGGGTTTGACATAAATGTAAACAACAAAGATCGCTGATTCAGATTAAATGTTTTTGTTGTTCAAATTTACACAGCCATTACAAATCACATTGTGTTAAGTGAACCTATGTCAAATAACTAAATTGACAATCAAGACAGATAACTAAATATCTGTTTAAAATCTTGTAAATTACGTTTTGCCATTCACGGTTTCGTCTCTCCATGCGCCATTGTCGAGTGATCTAATTTCGTTACATGATTTTAAAATCTCCTATTTAAACGGCTGTGTTCATTTTCTGCATCCACTGGAATTGATAAATGAGGCTAAATGAAGAGCAGATTGGAAGAGGTACACAGAATAGCTCATCCCCCAACACACTCTTTAGTGCACCTCCATTTACCCTGCTGGACCCCACCCTCTCCAAAAAGGCTTAATCTGGCACTCGCTTTGCCTTTTATGTTAATTGACTTTGATGTTCCTATGAAAAATGTTTTATTCAGTTTGATGTTCTCATGCACAATAAAGGAACTGACCACAAACCAAATGGGTAAATATGTTTAATAGGACCCTCCCCACAATTTTTTTCAACATTGAATAATCAGTGGATCTTGATAGAAAATTTCATGCAAATGCAAGAGTAGGTTTTTTGCAAAGGAATTTAGATAGGTATTTATATAAGAATTCTGAATTCAGTAGGATTGTTTATATAGCATTTTAACTACACCATATGGTTCCCAAAGCACTTTACAATTGAAGCCTCACACTCACATACATATGCATACACATGCATATAGTATGTTAGGATTAAGAAGATGATGGCCATGGTTGTTTTCCTGTGGGTCGGCAAGGTTCTGCGTGCACAGGAGATCCTTCTCAGATTCGAACGAGAAAGTAGTCCCTCACAACCTACCGGTATCCTTTGTGGCAATCAAATACATTAAAGTGAAAGACACCAGACAAAGTAAAAAACTAGGGCTGCACGATATTGGAAAATCATGCGATATGCCATATAGTTGCTGAATATAGCAGGCCTATTCATGACGATGCTGCTAAATTTTGTTTCCCCCCCCCCCTCACTCACACACACATCCACTCACAAACACAAACAAACGCGTTCTCCGGGTGGGACACTAACCTGTGCCGAGAGCAAGCGCCAGTGTCCCGACAAAATAGCATACCTGTCGGAGTAGCATACCTTGCACTTCTGTGCATGAGCTGTAGGAACGGGTTGGGTGTTAGGTTGAGTTTAGGGTGAGGCTACAGGGTATATGGGTATGCTGATCTGACGAGGTAAGGTTAGGGTATCTGTAAGTAAGTAAATGTCTCCCAGTATTGGCTTGATGCTAACCAAACCTGAGCAACTTCCATTCATATCAGAATGCGGAAAAAGAAGGAAAGTGAGGCGCTATGAGGAAATCGAATGTGACCTACAGCGACCGAACATTTTATACCGCCAACAGAGTGGCATAGGAAAATGCTTGATGCTCAAATGTAATATAATAAGCATGATGATGACCCGTTCATCTGTCTTTCTGTTAGAGGTTGCCAGCTATAAATAGTCGGCTTGTGTGTGTGTTTATTTTGTTGAGCTTGTTACCTGTTTTGTTCTCTTTTCTGAATGGCTTCAAATCGGTAGCAGGAGCCGTTCCAGGTCTGTCTTTTTTCATAAAAACGCATGTCTGGGGAGTCAAAACAGTCTCACGCCATCCTCCCGTCAGTTTGAATAAAAACTGGCAACGCAACAAAATGGCATTATACAAACACAGGTGGAGAAAAAAACATAAACAGCCAGCCAACAAGGGACGCTGTGGGTTGCTGACGTCATAAGCGATTCAGCCGCTGCGAGCGCACCACTGGGCAGATTTTGAGCGGTTAATTTAAAAATCATGAAATACTCGGTTAATATGTTTTAATACAATAAGCCCCTAATTTTGTCCTGATCTGTCCAATACACTTTAAAATTATAGTTAAACATATTAAAACACACTTTGTTAAAACACATTGTAAATGTATTTGAACACAAAAAAAGAGCAAAAACTGTACTGAAAGTGTTTGACTTTTGCGTGCTGCCGTGCATCATGTGGTCAATGCATCTTGCCGCGCGGAGATGCTTGGGTGTAGCATCGCTTGTGATTGATCCATTTAGTCCAGTGCTTCTCAATTATAGCTATACATACACACCCCACCCCACCGCAGGAAGAGGACAACATTTTGCGTCTCCCCACCCCTCACCCCCAACTCTCCACGGCAACTATAAGTAGTATAATTTGTCTATAAAATTGTGGTAAGTACACCTCTGCAAAGGAACTAATACTCCTTGCGCACGCTAACACTGAGAGTGCTACTGCCACCTACTGTAGTAGATGTGCAACACTTTATTGCAGTACGGCAAGAAAAAACATGAAAATACACACACGCTCCCGCCACCAGTTTTGCGCAGTGGAACAACGACCCACTCTACGAAGCAGCGTCCGACTGTGTAAATAAATAAGTAATAAAAGTGCCGTGGCACTGTACGGATGAATGAGAAGGGGAGTCGTGTCAGTTATTTGTGACAACAGGCTTATTCTGAACAAAAGATGAAGGTAATCTAGTTAAAGTAAAGTTAAAGTACCACTGATTAGCACACCCACCTAAGTGGGGCAAAATTCTTTCTCCGAATTTGACCCATCCCTAGAAGGAGCGGTGAGCAGCAGCAGGAGCCGCGCTCGGGAATCATTTGGTGATCTAACCCCCCAATTCCAACCCTTAATGCCATGAGTGACAAGAAGGGAGGCAAATGGGTCCCTTTTTTATAGTCTCCCAGTCTCAGGGCAGACACTCTACCACTAGGCCGCTGAGCTGACTAGCGCATAAATTGTACACACATCAGTGTATATTTCCTCACTTAATTTTTTTCAGGGGGAGGGGCATTTAGGGAAAGCGGCGCTTCCCTTGCAGTCTTAGAGCAATCACCACTGGTGTGGACTGTGTGTGAGTATGGGCAAATGCTGTGGCCAACAGCACCTTCTGCATGACAGAGCTCAATGTGTTTGTGTCTCACTGTACTCTGTCCACAATACAGTATAAACTTATGTTAATACGTGTTAAATATTTTTTTCCATAAGATGACAGTAAAGAAAGCCGACACTGGCAACTGCCATGTCGTCACGATGCATCTTCTGTGAACACGAGGTCGCGCGCATTATGATGTCACAAATATACGACACTACCATAGGAGAGAGGAGGGGTTGAGGAATTGGGCACAACTTGAGCCACAACCACAACAGATGGACCAATGTGGCATGTCTATTATTATCGGCGGATTTCTTTATTATCTGGTTTATCTGTATGAAGTCAAATTGGTCGATAATTGCCGATAATTATCGGCCACAGATATTGTACATCCCTAATTTTTCACTCATTTTTTACAACGAGGTAAGACTCGTGCTGTTTGCTACCTCATTTTTTTACAGCGCGGTTAGACCCGTGCTGCTCGTGACTCTAACGCCAGAGCTATGTGCCCCTAGCGCTTGCCAGACCTTGTAAAAGTATAACAAAACATATAGCTATAGTGTTTACATGATTAGCGGATAGCAACAATTCTATGTCTGCCTTAATGAGTTGGAGTCTTCAGGAAGAGGGTTTATAAAAATTCTGAGCTGGAATTACAAATTCCGACATATTCTGTGTACATTAAACACATCAAATGCCCGTCCCAATGGAAGAGGAACGTTAGTTTGACCGGCGGAGATTTTTGCCGTGGCAAAAGTGGATGGGAAGGGTCGTGGTCTTTATGAAACTGAGAGGGTCATGTTCCCCGTGTCCTCAGAGCCAACTGCGCCCAAATGTAAGACTTTTTTGGAGTTATTAGGCTGATTACAACTTGTATCACTACATTTCAATTGAAGCTAGGCTAGCACGCAGTATGCTCTGTGATAATATAATAAAATAATGTCTACAAGATCTATCAAATAACACACATTTTTTTGCTTGAATTTTCTGCATTCTATGACCTTGGCTTTTGTTTACTGTGAGTGAGACTACGTAAATACAAATGGAGCGACCAACTTACCGACCCCAAGTTTAGCAGCAAGCGACCTGGCTATGAATGAGGGCGTGTCTCGTAGTATTTTATGTATATTTTATGTAAATTATGTTTCTGAATTTTAGTTTTGAAAGGCAACAAAATTACCTTGACAAACCAAAAAAAATGAAAAAATAAAATAACTTTAATAAATAAATGGACCATGAGGCTTTTTAGGAATCAGTGCCAAAAGGGTATGTGCCCCAGCACCCATAGTCAAAACCCGCACGTGCCTGTTACTCCTAATGTTCAATAAACAGATGAAGGCCTTGAAAAGTACATCACTGTGACATAACGGGTACGATGAACTGCAATGTAGCAGGGGACTGCTGCTTTAAGGTGCAGGATGACAACCAAGGGAAAAAATTATAGAGAATGATGCAGGATGTTGTGGATTTCCAGGGTACCTGATTCAAAAAGTGAGGAGCTTTTTCTGTAGCGACTGCCGGGAGGGTAGGCTTGGTCCGTGTCGTAGAGTCGCTCCCTTTCCAGGCGGCTGTCAAACAGTTGTTGCAGCGGCTCGAGATCAGCCCAGCGAGAGATCACCTTGCTGTCAGCAAAAGATGAAAACATGGATGTCTCCAGGAAGCGGGACAGGAAGTGCAAGTGGGTCACAGGCTGAGTTGAGAGGAAGGCACCCTGGAATATCAAAAGTCCACAAAGAAATTATGTAGTTAAATGAGATGCTACAGGTTAAGCTTAAGATACAAACACATGGACAAACTGGCCGTATGTGAGCATTTTCTCTCCCTTGGGATCAATGTTGGATGTCTCAAAATTAGTGTTTCTCAGACTTTATTAGGGCAAGGCACACCATCAAACGAAACTGTCACACGAAGTACAAACCCAATTCCAAAAAAGTTAGGACACTATACAAATTGTGAATAAAAACTGAATGCAATTATGTGGAAGTGCCAAATTATAATATTTTATTCAGAAGAGAACATAGAGAACAGGTCAAAAGTTTAAACTGAGAAAATGTATCATGTTAAGGGAAAATTATGTTGATCTGAAATTCCATGGTGTCAACAAATCTCAAAAAAGTTGGGAAAAGGCCATTTTCACCACTGTGAAGCATCCCCTCTTCTTCTTACAACAGTCTGCAAACATCTGGGGATCGAGGAGACAAGTTTCTCAAGTTTAGAAATAGGAATGCTGTCCCATTCTTGTCTAAAACGCGTCTCTCTAACTGTTCAACTTTCTTGGGCTTTTCTTTGTTGCACCTTTCGCTTCATGATGCGCCAAGTGTGCTCTATAGGTAAGAGTAAGGTAAGAAGTGGACTGCAGGTGGCTATTTCAATACCCGGATCCTTTTCCTACACAGCCATGATGTTGTTGTTTTTTTACTTTTCCAGCCTCTTATTGCTACCTGTTCCAACTTTTTTCAGATCTGTTTACACCATGAAATTTACAATCAACATATTTTTCCCTTAAAATTATACATTTTCTCAGTTTAAACTTTTGACCTGTCATCTATGTTCTATTCTGAACAAAATGTTGAAATTTGGCACTTCCACATAATTGCATTCAGTTTTTATTCACAATTTGTATAGTGTCCCAACTTTTTGGGAATTGGGTTTGTATATACAGAGGAATATTCAGCATTGACAAATTCACAGATATTTTGGGAACCTATTCTCCATTATTATCAAAACCCCTCACTAATTTCTGATTCTCTGATGACAATTATTATTATTTTTTTAACTCATGGCAAAATCTCAATCTCCGTGTCGGCCAGTCCTTCCCAAATATGGGGGCGTGAGGTGCAATGCCAGGAAGGGCATGTGTGACCCCAGGGAAGATTTTTTTTTTTTTATGCCATACTAGAATAATGCGTAATTGTACAGCCACTACAGTTAGTGGCAGTGGCACTGTCATTGTCAGAGAGTTTGATAAGTGTCTCCAATTTGTCTGTGTTTAGTTGGAGACTGTTGCCGTTAAGGCACTGTTTTACCTGTGTCAGGCAGCTAAATAGAGATTTAAGTTTGTGAGTCTCTGGGAGCACTGTGAGATTACCCCTGTTTATTCTCAAGATCCCTTGATCTGTTTCCACCTTGTAAGACCTTGGTGTAGAAGCAGGTCCTTAAACCGTGACTGTGGTCCGCGCTGTTCTAATCAACACTCTCTGTCCAGGTACAAGAACTGGTAGATCTCGTGCTTTGTGTCTGGCATTGAAAGATTGTTGCTGTTTCGCTTTAATGTCCTCATTTTTCTCTCTGAAGACTGAGGTATAGCCAAGCCAGTTTCAATGCTTTCGCAGTGGTTGGAACTGTTGATCTTATCCTCCTCCTCATCAAGAGATGTGCTGGACTAGCTCTGTAAGCCAAGAGGGCCTTCTGAGGATCAGGACTTTTGTGCAGCTGCTTCATTGTGCAAACGCCTCAATCTCCGGTTCCTCGTAGCCCTGAGGGTAGCGAGGGCTGCTGGTCTTGTGGCAGAATCTGTAGTCGTCTGTGAATTTGGCAAACCCTGATGACAAAAACTGGGGCCCGTTGTCAGTCACCAAGATCTCGGGTACGCCAAACCTTGCAAAGATCACTTTCAACCGCTCCACAGTCGTAGATGTCAGAGTTGGGAGGTTTGAAATTTCACAATATCGGGAGTAGTAGTCTACCACCACCGCATTGATAACCATTCTTCTACTGGAATATATCAGCAGCAACTCTCTGCCACGGCCGTGCCGGTAAGGTAGTGGATCTCAAAGGCTATGTTATTGTTTGTGAAAACTGGCAACATATTTCGCATCTTTCCACCATTTCCTTAATCTGCCTTGTTATCCCGGGCCACCACAAGGATTCTTGTGCTCTTGCTACACATTTAGTCACACCTTGACGCCCTTCATGAAGCTTCTTCAGCATTTATCTCCCTGCATGCCTTCTTGAATGACAATCCTTCTTCCTTTCAGTAGAAGATCCTCTGCCATATGGATGTCGTTCCTCTCTGGCCAGAATGGCAAAAGGTGTTCAGCCACATTTCTCCTGTGAGAGCGCCATCCTTTTTCCATCAGAGTCTTCAGCTGCTTGCATATGTAGTCAGTCCTCTTCTATCTTCAGTGGCAGGTAGATGATGCAAAATCTGGTTAACATAGGCACTGCATTCCTCCTGGAGACTACTGTTGGCTGATCCATTTTCTGGTCCCAGAGGTACTCGTGAGAGAGCATCAGCAGTGACAAGTTGTTTGCCTGGGACATGTACGATCTTGTAGTTGAACATCAACATTTTTAGCCTAAATCTAAGAATTCTTAGAGGTAGATCATCTAATGGCCGAGAACCTAACAATGAAACCAACGGTTTGTGATCAGTTCTCACTATAAATTCCAAGTCTAGCAGGTATGTGCTAAGCCGCTCACAGGTCCATGTTGCTGCTAGAGCCTCTTTTTCAATTTGTGCATATTGGACCTCTGTGGGTGTCAGGCTCTACCTCCCATCTGCTTGCTGCTATATACTGTAAGCTTGCTATTAGTGTGGCCTGATACATGTTGCTTAAAATAAAATGTTTCTATTAAGTTCCACTGCTGGGCTGGATGTATCGTCATCCAGGTGAAGGTTAAAATTTCCGAGAATTTGAATACTTTCCAGTTTTATTGGAGTGGATAACTCATTTAAAAAGACCCCAGCAGGGTCAGGAGGACGATAGATGAGGATGCCATAGAAAATGTTAGTGAGGCCAACCTTAATAATTTGAGCTTCAAAGGAGGAGAAGTGATCAGTGTCAATCATTCTGCATGTGTATCTGTCCTGATACACAGGTAAAAAGGCTAGCATGACAAAAAGTTATACAAATCAGTACAAAAAAATCTGTATAAAACCAAAGCCGCACACAGGCGCCATCTTGCTCGACGAGTCTGGAAGCTTGGGCTCTAAATTAACACCCGCCAACCCGTCAAATGCGGGTTAAAATAAATTTTGGCGGATGGTCATAAATATTTACTAGCCAATATGGCTGGTAATGCAAAAAGCATAGACCTTTTTCACAAAACCTGGAAGTTAAGTGATTGTTGTGAGCATCAACTTCCGGTGTTGTTAACAGCGACTGGAACAATGCGGCAGGCAAAAAATAAAAGCCACTGTATCGTACTGGGATGCTCTTCCTGCGTTTTAAACTTTATTAAAAAAGCCTTACCTTTTATTTCATTTGTTTCCCTACAACACGGAACAAAAACAGAAGTGGATTTGAGCAATTCAACGAGATTAAAGACCACATTTCATTATCAGGAAAGGACAACACGCAAGTCTACAGTAGCATTTCACCTCAGAGGATTTGGTGTTGGGGCTAAACTGTCAGATGCTCCAGACCCGAGGCTGTTCCAAGTCTTTTCCCTTGGATTAACTTTACGCTGCCTCCTACGAGGGAATGTGTGTTTTTGATTGATGCTGCTGCAAGCAAACGAGCCCTCACTGGAAACTTGGTCAGTACATACTGTGATTATGACACACGTAAAAAAAACACAAACACACATCACACGTTGCCATCATCATCATTGAAAACAGACTATAATACTTAAATAAGGTCCTCTATATACATACTATGAATTAGTCCAACCGAGTTAGCCGTTACCTTCATACCTTATCAGAGAATGTGAGAGAAGGTGGGGGGAGCTCATACGTGGCTTGATTTCAGAAAACTACGACCAATCATAAACAAACCGATCATATTGCTATTTTAAGAGATTAATGTAGGCCTAAATTAGAGTCATATGCCCAGTTAAACCTCTGAAAATATAAAAACAATGGCCACAGTAATTTGGATAATATTGGCATTCAGCCTTCCTACCCATAGACGCTCACTCCTGTATAAACATCTTAACGTGTTAACTACGACCAAAATTGACACATCTCTAATTTAGGCCTACATCAATCTCTTAAAATAGCAATGCTGCCATAGACATACTGTTGTTAATTTATGTTTAGGGGCTTCAAAAAGAAAACAAATCTGGGAAGATTTTCACTGGGAAAAAACAAGTGGCTGGTGGAAAGTGTGTTTGGCCAGTAACTTTAGGGAGTCACCAGCCATGTTGGCTGGTCATCAAAATAGTTCATTTATAGCCCTGTTTACAGCTCCAGCAGAGTGTTGGGGCATGCGTGAAATATTAGCTTCTTCCTAAGAGTAACAAAAAAATAATTGAAAAGTCAACAACTAGTGAGGACAAGGAACATGCACCTCCGTGGCACTTTGCAAAGCCAACAGTCTGAACAGGTCTAACCTTCTCAAAATAAATAAATTAAATCACCAAGCCCCAGCCGGCAGACTTCTAATAAAATAGTTTGCTCAATACAATATAGCAATATACGGTATATGGGTAATACGGTGGTTGATTGGTTAGCACGTCCGAAGGCCAGTGCTGAGGACGTGAGATCGAGTCCGGGCTTCAGCCTTCCTGGGTGGAGTTTGCATGTTCTCCCCGTGCCTGTGTGGGTTTTCTCAGGGTACTCCGGTTTCCTCCCACATTCCAAAGACATGCATGGCAGGTTAACTGAACACTCTAAATTGTCCCTAGGCGTGATTGTGAATGTTTGTTGGTCTGTGTGTGCCCCGGATTGGCTGGCAACCAGTTCAGGGTGTACCCCACCTACTGCCCAAAGCCAGCTGGGATAGGCTCCAGCACCCCCGCGACCCTTGTGAGGAATAAGCGGTTGAGAAAATGAATGAATGAATATAGCAATATTGCCAACATGATAAAAATCATTATCATTAAAAATTTAAATATTCTGTCATTTGACCCCTTTTTGGGCCCTTCTTTTTTTGGAACCCCTATTTTCACTTTAAGGCGCCCTCCTACTTTGAAAGATAAATTAGTTAGAAATTATCTGTTAACCCCCCCCCCCCCCCCCCCCAAAAAAAACAGCACCTTCTTAATTAGGCTAATTGGCATATTTAGGTGTGGACTGTGGACATTGCATACATTGTGCCCACATCAACATTACCTCTAATTTTTCCAAAACTTTCCATTGCAGGTCATTTGCTAATTGCAACACCACATTTGTTGTTTTAAATTACTGTAGATTGCAGTTGTGGCTGCTTTTACATTGGCCGCACAAAAAGGAAGTTAAAAGAGAAGTTTGCCAAACAAAAATATGCCATTCGCAGTGAAAACATGGACTGTCTATCCCAGGGGCAGGCAAACTCGGTCCTTGAGGGCTGGAGTCCTGCAGGTTTTGTTTCCCTCTTCCAACACAAGCTGATTCAAATCAACTGGATTGTTATCAGGCATATGCCATATGCAGAGCTTGCTGAGCTGATAATATACTAGCATTGTTGGAGGAGGGAAACATCCAAAACCTGCAGGACTTTGGCCCTCGAGGACAGAGTTTGCCCACCACTGGTCTATCCCATAGCTAAACATTTTAAAGACTTGGGTCACCTAAATATATGCTCTTTAAAAGTTATGGTCCTTGCGGTGGTCCCCCCAGATCTTAGAGGTGGGGGCAGATTAAAAAGACTGTTACAGAGGGAGACTTTTTCGATCCACACATTGAACACCACTTCTCATCCAGGCCTTAATGAAGAAATTAATTTATCTCCGTTTTTGTAATAATTTAGTTTTCCGACAGGCATGGTACTTTTGCTGTTAGATTACTAGTCTACATTACCTCTGTTATTATTATTCTGAGCAGTTCAAATTGTTTCTTAAGGGGTTTGTACTGAAGCCTATATTGTAGTTTTTTGTTCTTTGTTTGTTTTTTTGCTATATTGTTGCATAGGTTGTAATGAGTCTATATGTCTATCATTTATTTTCACGGTATCTTGTTCTTTCTGACCTTATTTTTAACAGTAGCGAGCCTTTGTGTTAATTTCACAATATTGTACATGTATTGATGTGTCTGTCATGTTTGTAGTCTTTTGTTGTTCTTGACTGTTACATGCCATTATATCAAGTGACTAATTTGTATTTAGATGCACCAGCTGGTGATTCTTTTAACTGCCCTGATGAAGACACGCTAGCGTTGAAAGGTGTCGGCAGTTCATACTCAATAAAGGACTTTTAACATTACAACAGTACAGAGTGCCTCGGGTCTTCAGACTGCTTTTTCCACCAATCCTTTTAAGCAAGTCTACATTTTCATTTGATTGTAATGAATGTTTATTAATGTGCTGTGCTACTTTCTGTGCTCTGCTTGCTGGTGCACTTACTTACTGCAGCCAATTAGTCCAATTAGATGCACATAAGAGGGAGCTGCACTGCCCTCAGCTAGGCGACTGCCAACCCTTGGAGTTATTTGAGTACTAAACAGTTATTTTTCTCAGTAATCCAAAGCTCTCTGATAGCCCAGCAAGTCCCATTAGTTTCAGAACTTTAATGTGGACCAGGAGCCGCTAACTTCTGATTTATTTCAGCGAACAAAAGAACACCTTCGGTTTCTCTCATTCCCTGCGGGGCAAATGGGTCCAACTACAATAGTTTCAAGTACAGTGTTTCCCTGCTATATCAAAATTCACCCCCGCCCCCTGCAATACCACAGATTTTTAATAGCACTAACAAACATTCACATTACATTACGAAAAACATGTTAACATTTCCATGTTAGTTAATACTTCTGCAAGTCCAAATTTAGAGTTGTGCGGCTTCAATGTACTGTAGTGCAATGTTGTGCCACAACATGCCAGACAGCATATAGAGAAGAGATGCAGCATAATAGGAGAGGCAGAGAAGGCCCCCAATTAAGCTATAATGATAATCGTTTTTCCCACATAGCAGAAAGAACATATGTCCATGAGTATTGTGTTAAAGTAGTAGTTGTTATAAGGTGCATCATTTCTGTCATCAATGCTAATTTTCATCTAGTTTCGCATTATATGTTAGCATTACACCAGCAGACTTTTGTTAGACAAAATTAGATGGTTTTGTTCAACATTTTAGTGCTTAAATGTACATTGTTTTGTTCTTATTTTTGATGTGTCGTTTTTACAGTAAACTTCAACTGGGAGTGAAAAATAAGTACCCGTAGCTTGAAGCTCCTCACCTCTTCTTTGGAAAACTGCTGCTGAACACCAACCTTTTTTGAAAGTGAGAGCTACTGTCGGCTGTTGTTAACTCAAAACGTGTAAATACGTTTTAAATACTTTGTCCTTCACTCCCCCAAACTGTTTTTTTTTTTTTATGCAAGCGCAAACTGAAGGCTTAGCAGCAGCTTTTGACATGAAGAGGCGGCTTAGAGCAATGGTAGTTATTACAAAAAACGGCCAGCAGATGGCAGCAGAGTATAATAAATCAGCCAGAGCCATGTTGCAAAAAGCTCTTTGTGCCAGTGTTTTCAACAGAAATGCTACTGATGTCACCCTTGGCAATGAGCAGGTACCTATTCAATAAGTTTAAATGTGTTAAAGCATGTGGGAGGGGAAAAACTTATGAATACAATTTTTAAATGAATTTGAAATTTAAACATGCACAAACAAATAGAAGTTCACTGTACCTTGTCAAAGTTGAATGTTCCCTCTCGGTTACTCGTCCAAGACTCCAAATCGAGTGCACCGTGGATAACAAACTCCTCATAGCGGCCGAACATGGCAGCGAAGCAACCGGCAAACACCTCCCTTAGTTGAATGTTCATCTTTGCATCAGTCAGAGCCTCCTCTTCCTCTTCCCACACACATCCCAGCGTCTTGCCTTCGCCAGATAACTTGTCTTCTCCGCACCTCCAAGCCAGAGCCTGCAGCCTCTCCAGCACTTCCAGCTCTTCGCTTGCGAGGTTTCCGTTCCTTCTGTCCTCCATCAAATCCTCCAGAACCAGGCTGCTGAGCTGAGAGGAGGCCATAGTGGGCTTTGCAAGGGCACCTCCCTGCAGGGGAACCCCAAAACGCTGCAGGATGTCGCTCAGTTCCCGCACCAGCTCGGCTTGGCCCGGAAAGGCGGGGAGATCCTCTGGAGAGTCCACGTAGTGGTTGTCAATGTCCACAAAGCAAAGGTTGGCCTGTGCAGGAGTAAGACAAAAACAACTAAATAAACCTTTCCCATCAGATAATTAAGATTGGACGAAACAATGCAGTCTTTTATATCTTGGAGGCAAAGTGGAAAAGCTGAAAACATCCAATTAAGATCCCTGATAAAAATAATTCCATCCCCTTAACAGTTTCTTGCCATTTCGTCATGATAAACCCCAAGAAGATAATAGAGGATGATCTGAGCTACTACGGCAAGATAAAAAAGAGAAAGCAGTGTTTCTTCTAGGTTTTTTTTCAGCAGCGGGGGGTAGGCAATAATTGCCAATTTTGAGTTGTGAAAAACGATGAACATTAATTCATCGCCAGCAAGGGGGAGAGGCAGTTGGGCAGACGAAAACGAACCAGCTATTCACATAAATAACGATGGTGTCTTAGGCCTGAGATTTAGCTAGCCAGGCTAAGGAGCCAACTGGGCTCCTAACATGGGAAATTGAGGTAGCCTGACAATTTTCCAGGTAGCTCAACCCATTGATAAAAAATATGGTCCTTTTTTCAAGTCATACTGTCACAAAACTGAAAATAATGTTCCACATTTACAAGGGGAGAGAGAGTGAGAAAGAGAGAGAGAGAGAGAAAGAGAGAGAAGGGGGAAGGAGAGAGAGAGAAAGAGAGAAAGAGAGAGAGAGAGAATAAGCATGATGATGGCCCGTTCTTCCACTCG
Organism: Vanacampus margaritifer; assembly: GCF_051991255.1. NCBI lineage: Eukaryota > Metazoa > Chordata > Actinopteri > Syngnathiformes > Syngnathidae > Vanacampus > Vanacampus margaritifer. Next base: position 2,745,936 of record NC_135437.1, read on the forward strand.
ACGTCAGAGTACGGCTTGCCTCTTTTTGCCAATGCATGTGCCATCCGGAAAAAAAAGTGCCACAGGATTGACCACGTCAAAACAAAAACTCGCCGTTGGAATGGGAAAAGCAAAAGTACGGAAGCGGTCTCGCGATACTCGTCGCAAAATCAATGGTGTTTGAGCAATTATAACGGTGCCGGCTTCTTTCTTTTTTTCACTGGTGTATGAATGGTGCAAATGTTTGGTGGTGGTCGGAGGGGCCGTAGGCGCACACTGGTAGCCACCCTTCCGTCAGCCTGCCCCAGGGCAGCTGTGGCTACTTAAGTAGCTTACCGACACCACAATGTGAATGTGTGAGTGCATGAATAATGTATCCATTCCATTGTAAAGCGTCTTTCAGTGTCTAGAAAAGCGCTACATAAATCAGATGTATTATTATTATTATTATTATTATTATTTTGATTCGGTCACCATATGAACGTGTTTTTATAGCGCATGCTGTCATGAGTCCGGGTGCACTCTTCCACTCGCAATAATTTTCAGGTCGCCATCCGGGCGAATAGTACCGTAAACTGAGTTCGCCCGACACAGTTTTTAGTTGCCATTAGTGAGCTGGCAAACGCTAAAGCTCAGCTCTGGTGCCTGCAGGGCTAACTTTTGAATTGGTAGCACTTGTAGCACCTTGATTAAGGTCTTTTAAACATATTTAAATCATGTTTTTTCCCATTAAATAATATAAAAAAAAATGATTTACTCTAAATGTTTGCTGTCTAATGTTTTAACATTGTCAATGTATATTTTAGTAAATTTTGTAAGCTTCCTTTTCTCTGCTTTGCTTCTTGTTGTTTGTTGCGGTGTTTGTTGCTTTCCTTGTGTAAAGCATATTGTGTGTGAAATGTGCTATAGAAATAAACTTTCCTTGCCTTAATTAGTGATTGAAAATGATTTTGGGATGGCATTGTGTTGAAGTTGGCCTTCGCAGCGCGTGGTGGCTAGCTTGACTCGTCCTCGCGCTTGATCCGAACGCATCACGGCTCAAGGATGATCCGTTCCACACTAATTAAAAGGTGCAATCGCACGAGCTTTCAACTGCCTTCATTCGAAATTTGAAGGGGCGGCGGCTAGAATTTACACTCGATTCTAAAAATAGTAAACACTAATTTAAATATTCAACAGCCCTAATAGGTTGCATTATGGCTAGTAATTGCTCTTGATTGTTAATTTTAACCATCTCCTGTAAAGTTTTACTTAAAATTTTAGAAACAGCTCTCAGTAGGAAGTTCTACAATCACAAGACTAAACGAAATTAATAACTATCCGAGCATTTTTACTTTTGCAAAAACTGAATTTTTGGTCTGAAATTATTGTGCAGCTATACCTAGGGAAATGTCACAGTCTACTGTAAGTAGCACAGCCAACCTTGAGCAACGACCTCTGACAGTCAGATTATAACCTCAGGGGCGGGGGTTGTTGGAAGGCATGCTTACACAGCCTTACTCAGCTTCATCCTCCTACTCTCTTCACATCCTGGTTTGTTTTGAAGGTTGTTTCCCACCCCATGTCATTAAATTACGCCACAGAAAAGCAGTGTGATGATTAATTCACATGAATTATTCACTATCTCGCTGCTTTCATCCATGCCCCCAAGCAACTCGACTGCCTTCTTTCTAGGGCAACTTTAAAAGAGGCTGAAGCGGAATATTCACACAGCATGCAGTGATGTCGCACGATTGATTGGATTAGTGGAGCAGAGAATGTCACAAAGATCTGGTTCGAGAGGAATATCATGAAAGAACACAAATGCTGCTAAAAGTTGACATATACTGTAAAATTTACTTTTTAACCCTTAGATGTATGACCAACTAATACCTGTGCTCTTCCATGTGTGGGGTCAAAAAAGACCCCAATTTTAATGAATGCAATTTTTTCTATAAACTTGAAGAAACTTCTTTCATTTTAGTTAAAGATGAGGATTTTGGAGATTTTGGTCAACAAAAGAATTATTTCATATCTGGCATGTTTATTGATTTCTTTGTAATTCACATTTCATCACAAAACTACATTGGCTTGGTTGTTTATCAAGGGGAGGAGGACTGGAGGTTGATTTCCATGAGTCCCTGCATTTCTAAATGGCCTGACAACCCCAGGTAGACAATAGTCTGGTGTCTCCTCATACGAGATTTCAAACTCCATAATAGGCTCTACCTTTATCAGGATCATTTGTACAGCAAGTTCTCGATTTTTGATGCCAACATGAAGATTTTTGGGTAGGCACACAAAATTATGAGTCAATATTATGTACCACTACCTGCCCAAGTGCATGCACAAAGATACACGTACACACCGGCGCGCGGAACACGTGTGGACAGATACCAACTTAATTGAGTAATCAATAATAGTAAGCCTATAATAGGCCTAATAGGTTCTATTTTATTACAGTAAATGTGCTCGTAAGAGTCTGTTTCTCTACACAACAAAAGCAATGATGTTCGGTTGTGTTAGTTTAGTCGGCTAGTGTAGCTAAGTACAAAGTAGTAGATGAAAGATGATAACCATAGATATGAATGTAGGTAGATATGGCACACCCCTTTTGAGCTGCATTTGCGATGCAACGCTAGGAGGGGCAAAGATGTTAGCACATTCATTGTGTGTGTTTTTTTTCCCGTTGCAAGAAAAACGGCAAAATAAAGGACGCCGGCCCATTGTGCTGCAATGCAACTACGACAATGTAACTGGAAATAACATTTCATATATAAAATTATTGTTTGACCTTCTTTTCATAAGTTCTATATTGATAGCACATTTTGGCATCAACAAAAAAGTAAACCTCATGAAAATTGGTTGAGAAATGAGCAAGTTGTGACTTTGATTTCAATGTCAATGTGTTGCACCTTGAAGGGAACGTTGCCCCAGCCAGAACAACCACCACGTAGGGGTGTCGTTTAGCTGGGCTGCTATAGTACGCTGGTATATTATATTTTGTCTTTATGTCTTTGATGATAACACAATGGATGTGGAAAACAGCACATAATTTATGATGTATAAAAGTGATGATAATACTTTGAAGTCGTACATGTATATGGTTGTGTTACTGTAAGAAAATGACCAGGGTGGTCAGACTGCTGGGATTACATGTTTGCATCAAAAGTAAATGTATATCTGACAATCACAGTCGATGAAAATCAAATGTTTTTAGGGTTAAACTTTGAAATTCCATAGAAAGTACTTGGGGTCATTTTTGATCCCACTTAGGGAAAATTGGGGTACCTATACAAAAATTACTAAAACCAAATAGCCTCATGTCAAAGGCAACCTATTTGAGGAATACACGGAATATTAAATGACAAAAATGTAAATGTAACAAACAGTGCAAAAAAACAAGCATTGGGGTCACTTTTGACCCCAATTATGCATCTAAGGGTTAATTAATGCCTTATAAACAAATCAAATATGAACCTAAGCCACCAAGTAAATATTTTGTTAGCTGCCTATTTTTGAAAATATGTTACATAACAGTAGGGCTAATTTACATAACAACCACCCAGACACGGTTTCACCGGCCATGACTTGGCAGCTGGACTGTGCAAAGATCCAGAGCCACTTGCAAGCAATGGCAAGAGTCCGGTTCAGTGATGCCTTGACTTACGAGCGCCCCCCAAAAAAAGATTTTTGAGTTATGAGGCTATGCGTGGTCGTTTTTTTATGCTTTATGTTGCAAGCCAAAAGTTTGAGCCTTATGAGTTTTAGATACATGGTCGCTTGAGTGAAAAAAAAAATAATGGAGCAATTGATAACTATAGCCTGGTTTACATGGAGCCATGTATTCCGATTAGATTGAATCTGAACGGCCAAACGGAATGGAAATGCTCCATATGCACCTCAATCGGAATGAAATGGCTGAATCCGAATTGAATTTCATTCTGAATTACAGGGGTGGTATATTCCTTTTGTCAATCCAAACGAGCGTCATGTAAACACTTCATTCGGAATGACGAGGCTGCGTCCGGCATGCGTATGCTGCCTTGACGTAAATGCGTCTTGATATCATCGGTTCCACCCACTAATATGGCGGTGTCTCCCCAGAGCTTGTCTGCAAGGGGAGAACTTGTTTTTAAGTACTTGAAACTTGTTTTTATCAAGATGCTGCTTCAATAAAAGTGTTCACACTATCACAACTACTGTGCTAAATGACAAATGAGCTCCAGCTTTATAAATCATGTGATCGATGTCCGTGCGTCACGGGGCTGATCTGATTAAACGGGGGAGCATATAAACGGCAGATCGGAATGGATCATGTCACATGTAAACAGATGACCAGAGATCTTCATTCGGAACGATTTCAATCGAAATGACTAAGAAGTCTCCATGTAAACCCGGCTATGATGCCCTTACATTTGCAGTAGGTGAGGGGAGCCATTGTCGCCAATGCATTTTAATAAAAAATGACAACACTCGCAGTCCCAAGGACCTTAACACGGAAATAACCAGCCAACCCATTTTTGTCCATTTTGAATTGAAGGGGGTTAAATGCAACAACATCCCACAACCTGGAATTTCAAATGAGCTCCTCACCTCGTGCGGCAGGTGGAGAGAGGCTCGCTGAGCGCCGTCCCTGCGCTGGATGCCCATTAGGAAGGGTACGGGAGCATCCAGGAGGTGGTGTAAAGGTGTAGAAATGATGGGAAGGTAGATGTGCTGCCACTGGAATGGGAACAACAATGTCGTGACGCCTTCCGCCACTGTCATCAAGCGCTGGTAGTCTAAGGCGGGAGAGGAGCGGTGAAGATGAGTGACACCCTAAACTTTTTACATCAAGCATCACGTCAAGGAATACTCAGCTCTACAAGTACCATCATAATTAGGGCCTGACAGATTAATTGGCCTGCCAAATAAACCGTCCAATTACAGCCCTTCAAATATATATAAAAAAATAATAATAAATCATCAGCAAATTTGGCCAACTGTTTATCCCTCCATGTACCCTAACGCTCTACAATGTTATACCCATTTAATGATGATCTTGTACTTAAATAAAGATAAAATTATATTTTTACTTTGACTTTCTGGATGGGTCTGTCAATTTCAGTCATGAAGCTTGATTTTTACAAGCAATTCTGTCCTCCTGTCAATAACTGTCAAAAGAGCATCTTCTGGGGTAAACACTGCATTGTCATGAAACTTAATTACAAGTGTACTTCACAAATTTTCCTTACTGGGTTAAAAAAAAAGCACAATAGCATGATTCACAGTTTTAACATTTAATTCAGTGATTCTTTTACGTACTACAAGATAGACCCGGCATACCACATCACACAGAATCACTGCATCCAACGTCGGCAGCATCAACTTGTGTAAATTAAAATAGCATGGCAGCAATAAATCCACCTAGCTTTGTGGTTATTTTGGTCGGACAACATCTTGACACTCCTATTCAATTTTAAGTACAGGTATACACCACTACATCTATTTTCAGCAGTCAAGTTAAATTATTCTATCATTCACTGCCACTGATATAGAGAAACGTCAATAACGTTTTTCATTGGGGAGCAGTAGTGTCGGACACTACTTGTCTGGGAATTTCAAGCGTGTAAGCAACTAAAATACTGCCAAAGAAACACCATTAGATGGCAGAGATGCAGCACTTTAAATTTTATATCAACACATATTTTGAGTAAATGATTGCTTAAGGGAGAAAATGGCAACAGGTTGGAAGTTGGAAATCTTTAGGCAATTCTGTATATTGGTAGACTATGAGTCGAAGTCGTTAGCAGAAGTTTATGTTTTGTGATTGAAGATGGAGATCTTGGATGAATGAACGAAGATGATTGTCGCCATGTAAAGAGCCACTAAACAACACAAACCCATGATTGACAATGACATGCCATCCAGTGCGTCAGTGTCCATCTCAACACCTGGGAATTCAAGGTAAAAAATCTAACGTTTTTGATGTACTATATGACGGGGCATCTAATTTTAAGTTTCAAAATTCCTACTTAATGACGCATTCCCGTTTGTATGAATCAGCTAGAGGCACGAAAATTTGGAGGCTTATGTAACTGCCTACGACGCACAAAAAAGTATTTTGGTGCCATATGCTAAGCTGAACAGGAAGTTCTCCAGAGAGAGGGGGGCATCACATTTTGCGTTTCAAAATTCTTACGTAATGAAGCATTCCCGGTTGTACATTTCACCTAGAGCTACGAAAATTTTGAGGCATATGTAACAGCCCCTCAAGGTACAACAAAGTCTTTGGGAGCCATATTCTAAACCTAAAGAGGAAGTCCACCATTTTAATTTACTTTGGAATTTGTTCCCCTTTTTTGGGGGCCATTTTATAGGGGTCATATTTTAACGAACTCCTCCTACAGAATTTTAAGATGAAAAGTAATTGAAAGCTTTTTATTTCATCGCACACTGTTGCTGTGGCATGCACTGTTTGCAAAGGGGGAAAAAAATCCTGTACCCAAAGCATTCCCGGTTGTAAGAAACACCTAGAAGCATGAAAATTTTGAGGCATATGTAACAGCCCACGGTGTACAAAAAAGTATTTGGGTGCCATATGTTAAACCCAACAGGAAGTCCCCCATGGGGCATCATATTTCGAGTTCCAAAATTCCTCTTTAACGATGCATTCCGAGTTGTACGTTTCACCTAGCGCTGTGATAATTTTGAGGCATATATAAAAGCGCACGACGTACGAAAAAGTCTCCTAGAGCCATATGCTAAACCAGACAGGAAGTCCGCCATTTTAATTTACTGGAATTTGTTGCCATTTTTGGGGGCTGTTTCATAGGGGTCATATTTTAACGAATTCCTCCTACAAAATGTATGCGATCGTCTTCAAACTTGGTGTGTTTCATCTTGAGATGTTTAAGATGAAAAGTTATCGAAAGCTTTTTATTTTGTTGCACTCCGTTGCCGTAGCGATGCATTGTTTGCAAAGAAAAATGGTGCTTTTGTGAGGGTCTAAACATGGGCGAGAAATCATGAAAATCTCCATGACAGGAGAAAATGGCAACAGGTTGGAAGTTGGAAATCTTTAGGCAATTCTGTATATTGGCAGACTATGAGTCGAAGTCGTTAGCAGAAGTTTATGTTTTGTGATTGAAGATGGAGATCTTGGATGAATGAACGAAGATGATTGTCGGCATGTAAAGAGCCACTAAACAATACGAACCCATGATTGACAATGACATGCCATCCAGTGCGTCAGTGTCGCACATAGGGTGTGTATATTGGTAAATACTTTATTATTTTGATACCAAAAGCCATTCTGAAATATGTTTGTTGTTTTAGAGAAGAAAATCACTGTTCAGATTTTAGCGCTAAAAGCTTGTTTTCTCCACTTTTTGGTCAGAAACCAATGTTTTTGGTTAAACTAACAACCCATGTTCTACGGCTGGTTACAAAAGAACAGAAAAGGTTGAAACAAACTTTTTTTTCTGGTGAAAGAAGAGAGTACATTACTAATAATGATTTTTGATAGGTTGGGTTCTTATATTGTCACAGAATACAAAATTCTGTGGGTCCGGAAAGATCAGTCAAAATGCTCTAAAACGTCGGGCCAAGTTGAGGAACTCTGCCTTAAAAATGGCTGGCAGTAAATGTCTCAATGACATCCAATGGGAACGCTGAACTTGATATTTGATGCATTACTTATTCAATTTTAACCAACCACTGTCCAGGTGTAGCTAATAAAAATATCAACACATGTACTGAAGAACACCTCCATACCTTGAGAGTAGAGCAGGATCTGTGTCTCCAGGAGTGAGCAGGTAAGCAGCTGCACCATGTTGTCCACGCCAAGCAGGGAGAAGGCTTCTCCCAGAGGATACTCCCCGAGCGGAAGCTCACCAGGGCTGGGCCTTTGGCACAAGATGGGGCCCTGCACGCCGTGAAACCTCAACGAGCGGCCGGGCGGCGGCAGAGGCACCTCATAGAGGATGTTGTGGATGTAGCTTTCCAGCGGTAGAGGTGGCGCCGTTTGGGAGGCGACGGCTTGGTGCAGCTGAGACAGGAAGTGCCGAGAAGCTCCAAGGAAGGGGAGTGGCGTGAGTAGGCAGAGAGCTTTGGATACATACAGCGTGTCATGAGACGGGTCGAAGGAGCCGGTGCAACCCAGACAGGTGGTGGCGGCGCCATTGCCTGTGGCTGGACACTCGCCGTCAGAGTCATCCAGGCTGCTAACCAGTGAGTCCATGCTGGAGGTGGAGGGCGAGGAGGCGGACGAGGAGACAGAAGAAGAGGGAGCGGAGTGGTGCTCCACGTGGTGCATCCTGTGAAGTGTCTGCATGGCTGTGATGATCTGCGCACCCGTCACCTCCTCGTAGAACGTGAGGACAAAACCATAGCACCGCGAACCATCCTCAAAACCAACGGTGAACGAGTGGAAGTGAGATTCCAGGCGGTCGGCCTGCGTGCGGAAAGAAAGCCCCCTCGGCATGCAGAGCTGATGACATAGAGGGAGAGTAACATCAACGACAAATAAATATCATAGACAGTGCAATGTTTCCCTACCTTTACTAGGCTGAGGCACAAACTGTATAGTGGTGACGTGATTTACGAGTTTTATCCGTTCCATGACCACTCTTTCAACTCAAAACTCATATCACAAATTATCTTTGCGCAATTAAATAAAACGAAATGTCATTAATCCGTTAAAGCCCCCTATAAAACATTGTTATAAAATATTTTGTTTTTAGTAGAAAAATAACACCCTACTGTATATCACTTACATACAAATAGAATGTGAACAATTTTACATTTTGTGAATCATGATTTCACACATTCATTGTGCTACGCCTTCTGGTGTGTGCACCTATGCTACCAGGTGGCAGTAATACAAATACATGTATATACAAGAAGAAGACAGTCACAACTAAATACTTAGTAAAGTGCAGTAATTGTTTTACAGCGTGGAATGGAGTCAATATTTCTACATTTTCACAGTGGCTGAAAAATATAAGCCTGTGAGTAAGGCTGGACAATTTATCATTTTTGCATCTAAATCGTGATGTCAGATAACACAATATTGTGATTGTCATTGCTGCATTTTATAAAAGGTCTCTTATGCCTCCCAAGCTCACCAATTAGAAGCAGAATGCTACTCATGGACAGGTCACACTAGCCCAGGTATAGGCAAGTTCGGTCCTAGAGAGCCGCAGTCCTGCATGTTTTCTGTGTCTCCTGCCTTCAATCCAGGTATTTCAAATCATCAGCTCATAATTACGTTCTGCAGGAGCCTCTCAGCTGTGTTCGAGGAGGGAGACATCAAAAACATGCAGGACTGCGGCTCTCTAGGACTGAACTAGCCTACCCCTGCACTAGCCAATCAGCTCTGAGCTGGTTAAAAAAAGTGTCGCGTCCACGTCATACAGTCACCCATCCTTCCTGAATCCTTGCTTTCTCAAGTGCTTGTGAACGCTAGGTGCTTAGCTTATTTATTCTGCACAATGTATATGGACAGAAGCTTTGCGGTGTGGATTCTTTACGTAACTAATTCTCGCCTATGTGGCAGCAAATACAGTAAGCTACACTTCTAACAAGTAGCGCATTCACTAAAGGCGGACGAAAAGTTTCTAAGCATGCCACACTGAGCAAGAACAGACAACATGAGAAGATGGAGATGCTAATGCTAATCGTTAACTAATGTGAAATGCCGAGTCGCAAAAGATTATAATAAGTCCTTAAATGTACAGTAGGCTACACTCTGCCCAGAAGTCTGGCTAGACCACATTAGGGCGGAGGGCAATTAGGCTAGTTATGAACAGCAAATTCGTATACAATTATCAAGCATCTGGAGAAAAAAGAAGATACATAGTAAGTAAGTGCAATCCTGCACACAGATCTACACCATTGTTTTTAGTTTGTCTTTTAGAATTTAGGACTTTTAAGCGACAGAAACTATTTCTCAGCACTGTTGCAGTTGTCACGCCACTGTTGAGCCTGAAGCACATCAAATTTAGGTTGAAGAAGTGTGCTCCCCCACCCCAAAAAACGTAATGCCTTCCACTGTAATTAATTTCAGCATCAGGTCTGAGTAAATGCACTCTCAAAAACTGAAAATTGCTCGGTTACGGCGGGAGCTTAAAGAGAAAAAAGAAAATCTGACTAATTAATTGTAATTCTGCCTGTCACTATACGCCGCTGACATAGAAAATTTAAGAAAGATATTTTTTTGGTAGTAAATGAAGAAAATAAAAAATGCCTGTCACTGAAAATTAAAAAAAAGAGACAAGAGATGGTATCGTTTTACTTTTATCAAACCTTATTTTTCTTTAGCCAAAATTTTTTTGAATTTTGTTTATAAATTATGTCCAGCCATACTGAATGTGACCAACATGTGCTTCCTTTGTTATTTGCAGAAATGTGCACTGATTCAAACCGCTATTTTCAGCCAGCAAAGTCTTCCTTAACTAAATCTACATTCTCACCATGTTGACTGCATCTTTATTGAAGGGGTTCCTGTCTGTTCTCTCGGGGTAGTGCACCAGAAGCCTGGATTTAAAGGACCGGTGAATAGGGCTCCGCTCAAAGCTCTCGCCTGAAAATCAGTCATGAGAAATAATATTTCAACTGATGCAGAATAAGTGTAAAGAGGACATCTCAAATTGACACCAGCTTTACAATAATACAAGTGAGCCATACACAGTCTGATCTTCAAAGAACAGACTTTAAAGGCACTGTCCAACGTTTTGACTCAGAAATAAACACTTCTTAAATACAGGATGTTTAAACATGAACTCCTTCTCAATCTACACCTCTGGGCTTCTGTTAATGTGTGGTGGTGATTTTGTCCTCAACCCCAACCCCATCACAGACGAAGCTACGTGCGCTATTGACTGTTGTGTTGTGGTAGTTGAGCCTGCTGTTTTTTTCTTGAAAACTGTTGCTAGCTCCACACTTGTCCTGATTATTTCATCATCGTTACAAGGCAAATGTCGTTTTGAACTATTATCCCTGTCGGTGATTGCCGAGCTGCAAGAGGTAAGGGGGAGTTCATAATCAAAACAGACTCAATATTTCATCACTTTGCAGATACATTTTTGCCTGTCTGGGCCAATTTTGCTGACGAGAAATCCAAGCCTTCCTTCGTCTCGGATCAGTAATGTGACCATTTGCAAGATACCTCGTCACTCACTCTTGCAGCTTGCCTGGCTGAGTGCGGTCAGAGGCAGGGGGCGTGAACATTGAGCTCGGTCCATTTTGAATTATTTGTTTAGAAACAGAAACGGTTTGATTACAAACAGAAATGGTCAAAACTCCGGACAGTGCCTTTAAAGAAAACTCAATTACATTTCCTTGCAATATGCTGTATGTTCCCCCACTAAAATCTCAGACAAAATAATACTGGAGGACGTTTTAGGGCCCGAGCAGCGGCGGTGCCGATGCGAGGTCCTATTATTTCTGTAGGAATTCTTGTTATTATTATTATTATTATTCGTTATTATTATTCTCCGCAAACGATAGCGTTTTTGAGACCCCTTAACCTGAACAAAAACTCACCAAAATGTACACACACATCGGGCCAAGTTGCCATACACGAGTACAAAAAAATGGGTCTGTAGCGTCCCCTACATGGGTTTAATGGAGCCCTGACCCACTACGTTTGACCTACAGCTACACAAATTGGGTGGCACCTGTAGCACATCCAGACGAACAAAAAAGACTTGATAGCTGTACACTAAAATGAACAGGAAGTGAGGTATGAGTATTTGAATGTCCAATTTTGGCCCGTTTTTGCTCAATCACACAGGTCATACTTTTGCTCCCTTCTCCTACACGGTTAATCAGATTGCCTTCAAACTTGGCCTCTACCATCTCAACACCTGGGAATTCAAGGTAAAAAATCGAACGTTTTTGACGTACTATATGACGGGGCATCTAATTTTAAGTTTCAAAATTCCTACTTAATGACGCATTCCCGTTTGTATGAATCAGCTAGAGGCACGAAAATTTGGAGGCTTATGTAACTGCCTACGACGCACAAAAAAGTATTTTGGTGCCATATGCTAAGCCGAACAGGAAGTTCTCCAGAGAGAGGGGAGCATCACATTTTGCGTTTCAAAATTCTTACGTAATGAAGCATTCCCGGTTGTACATTTCACCTAGAGCTACGAAAATTTTGAGGCATATGTAATAGCCCCTCAAGGTACAACAAAGTCTTTGGGAGCCATATTCTAAACCTAAAGAGGAAGTCCACCATTTTAATTTACTTTGGAATTTGTTCCCCTTTTTTGGGGGCCATTTTATAGGGGTCATATTTTAACGAACTCCTCCTACAGAATTTTAAGATGAAAAGTAATTGAAAGCTTTTTATTTCATCGCACACTGTTGCTGTGGCATGCACTGTTTGCAAAGGGGGGGAAAAAATCCTGTACCCAAAGCATTCCCGGTTGTACGAAACACCTAGAAGCATGAAAATTTTGAGGCATATGTAACAGCCCACGGTGTACAAAAAAGTATTTGGGTGCCATATGCTAAACCCAACAGGAAGTCCCCCATGGGGCATCATATTTCGAGTTCCAAAATTCCTCTTTAACGATGCATTCCGAGTTGTACGTTTCACCTAGCGCTGTGATAATTTTGAGGCATATATAAAAGCGCACGACGTACAAAAAAGTCTCCTAGAGCCATATGCTAAACCAGACAGGAAGTCCGCCATTTTAATTTACTGGAATTTGTTGCCATTTTTGTGGGCTGTTTCATAGGGGTCATATTTTAACGAATTCCTCCTACAAAATGTATGTGATCGTCTTCAAACTTGGTGTGTTTCATCTTGAGATGTTTAAGATGAAAAGTTATCGAAAGCTTTTTATTTTGTTGCACTCCGTTGCCGTAGCGATGCATTGTTTGCAAAGAAACATGCTGCTTTTTTGAGGGTCTAAACATGGGCGAGAAATCTGCATACACATCAGACCTGTCACAAACATTAATATTTTATAGATTTCTTGTGCAATTTCCAATAAATGTGACAAGGCGAGGCAGGGAGGACTCGGGTGCAGGGATTTGGTTAGCCTCAACGACTGCAGTTTAATCAACACAAATCACCTCTTCACTGAGGGAAAAACTGCTGAACAAAAAACACTCCAAACTGGAGGAACAATCAAGGCACTCAAAAAGGGTAACAAAGGGCGCTCCAAACAGGAGGGAAAACAGGATACAAAAAAAAAAGCACAAGAGCAAGACTAGACAAGGCAAGGCAAGGCAAGGTCTGTGGCTATTAACAGTAGAAACGCTTCCATGCACAGGACGTGACACTTCAGCAACAAGACAAAGGAGACGCAGACTATTTAACACATGAGGGTGATTGGGAACAGGTGGACACAATCAAGGAATGGGGCACAGACACCACATGAGGAAGGGCAAGTGACCTGAAACGAGAGTAGAGTTAGACTTTCAAAATAAAACCGGAAATGACAAGACATGACAAAAACCCAAGACCACCGCACTGCGACATGACAAAATGTCTCAATAGCACCCTCTATTTATGATTGTATGATTCAGCTAGATTTGTGAAAATTATGATGCATACCCTATCAGCCTAAGACGGTAGACCAACAAAAAGTATTCTGTAGCCATATGCTAAACCTAACAGGAAGTCCCCCATTTTGATATTATTTTGGGAATTGCACATCATTTTTGGCCTTTTAATGAAACTTTGCACCACAACTTGGCAAAAACGTTTACATTTTAGACGGTCCTTCTCCTATGTAACAGTACCCCAACGTGCAAGTACCCCAACGTGGCCAGGGTTGCGAGGGCCCTTTATAGCTGCTCGCAGCTCTAGTTTTTTTTGTTTGTTTTTTCTCCAAGGTACATTTTTGTGATGTACCCTGTAGGGTTCACAACTGAAGCGTTACATACAAATAAGTACTGTTCATATTTCTGTGCCTTTATATTTGCATGTAAACAAGTACTAGACCTATCCGATTACCTTTTGAAAGAAATAAACAGATTCATAATTTGTGAACTAGACCAGTGATGGGAAAACTTATTGCACCATGTGTACTTTAAACCAACAGACAACAGATCTTGTGAAGAAACAAAATCTGTTGTGTACTTTTCACCCGCTCTTCAGTTTCCAGGACACATTAAAGCTTGCAGTACTGAACTTTTTCCATCATAAGGCCATTAATATAACATGATAAACCCTTCACCTTCTCTATGCTGACAGGGCCATCATTAGCTCTTTTTTTTTCTACTGTCATGGAGATGAACAAGTGCAAGTGCTACTTGATGCTTCCAGGTCCGACATCCTTCTGGACACTTACGATGTAAATGAACGCACCAGAGCATGTCAGTGAGTGTTTTTGGACCAAGACAAGCGCGATATCTCCCAGATCGAGGCAAAAAGGGTCTACAGTCATCAGTAGAAGGATATATTCATAATATCAAATATGCGGAAAAGCGGACTTCACAACTATCGAAACATACAGGTCCCGACATAACACCAAGGTAAACAACAACAGCGTCTGTCTCAGCAAAGAAATTGCAATCCTGCAAAAAAACAAACAAATTTTTAATAAATGTACCTGTAAACTGATTGTTTTTTTTCTGTAACAAAACGCTTGTTTACTCTGAAGTAACACAAAATGATATGTGAAAGATGAAAACAAAATAAGTGAAAAGTGCCTGTTACGATGCTCTGTTCACTTTGTGTAAACCCATGAAACATCACAGAGTTCCCAGTATGAGACCAACGTAAACTACCTACTAGGACGCGAAGTTACCCAGCTAACATTAATTATCCATTAAAGACATCACTTTGTGGATTCCTCAAGTCCGATTTACACAATCTATGGGCACATCGCTTCACTATTTTGCTTGTTGGAACTTTGTTTGGTAAGGTTTTATCGTATCTTACATAAGTTTTGTGGATCGATTTGACAATGAATTTTAATGGAGTGGTGATGAGCTTGATGGACCTTGGCCGTTTGGTGGCGTGATTTGGGCATGATTTGTGAAAGGTCAATTACAACTTAAAACTGATCAGAGTACAAACAGGTAGGCTATTGTTCACTACACGGAAAAGCATTTCCAGCATACTTGCCAACTCTCCTGATTCAGGCGGGAGCAATGACGGTTCTAGACAGTTTTACCTGGCCAGGGTGGCAAGGAGGTGGCAGGAGGCTCAGTTGGGAGGGTGGAGGTTATAAATCCACATACGTACACAAATACGTACACACACAAACACACACACTTGTCTTTGTATCACACACACACACAAACACACACACTTGTCTTTGTATCACACACACACACACACACAGTAGTTGAACCTGGAAAAACTCACGTGTATGGGCCCCACAATGTAGCAAAGACAAAACCACAACACACACACACACACAGTTAGAGAGATGGAGTAGAGGGGATGTTTGTTTCAGTATTCCAATGAAAGCTTAATTAAATAGCTGCTGTTGGAGTTCAAACATAATTAGAATGTTTCCTCATCTTAACGAACAAGCAGCTGAATAAACGCTTGTTCTCATCCTACTGGTATACTCAAATCCACATAATTATCAGAATCACTATTGTTAAGTTATATTGTTTAAGAAATACATACTTTGTTCTAAAATTAGAAGAACAGGCTTTAATTGTGCGCTAAGGAAGATTCAGTACTTCTTTTTGTACGCTGGCATCAGGCCCAAACATACCTGCAAAATCGTCACTTTCAGGAGACCCCAAAAACTGCATGTTTGTTCAACCATTAACATTGCATCATCAAAGCATGCCTGCGCGAGTGGGACCGTTGCTACATGTCGGGGAGGTGGGAACGAACGAACAAACTGACTAGTCGTGTCCTCCACACGCGGGTAGTTTGAAAAAGCTTCACAGACGGGAGTAGGAAATGGCGACTGGTATTCACTGGAACTTACTCGGAGCGAAAGTTTGAGCTGAGAGTCCAGTAGCATGCTACGCACTGTAGCTTCTTGCTAGCTAGCCCGCTAGCCTACAACCATAATGTGAGTTACACCTTCCATACAAATCTTCCTCCCACCAATTCACTATTTAAACATCATACACAACATATACACGGCTAAACTTGTGACTCGGATAAAAGTTCATTTTGCAGTTGATGTCACCCATCGTCATCCTCATTGGATGACTATCTATCTATCTATCTATCTATGTATGAGGTGTGGTTGCTTTTAGTGACAGTTCGAAAACAGCATATGGCCTTCAATCAATCAATCAATAGCCTACATGCTTTTTAATTGCACTAGGATTTTTGCTATTTGTGGGCTACCCGGGTCCCCATCTCCCGCAAATAGCAGGGGCATAGTGTATAGAATATATATTGTGGTGATATTTATTTTTAATTTTGTCTTCATGAGCATACTCAATATTGGAGTAATCCAAAAGTAATCCAGTTACATTACTTTAATATTATGGTACTTGGATTACGTTACTAACTACATTTTTTAGCAGGTAACTTGTAACTGTAATGTATTACATTTTAAAAGTAACCCTCCCCACCCTGGTCAAGTTTTACATACCACGTCAAATCACATGATAAATATTCAAAGCGATTGCTTTGAGTACTTCAAAATTCAAACATGTTAAGTTTATTATGGTATAAGGAACCGAAGATTTGTTGAAATTATGCACGGTTTGAAATACCAGACCAAAAAAAAGTTAGGAAAAGCCTACTCGAACACCCAACCATTATTTGAACTGCTTATCCTCATGAGGTCAATCAAAAGCACTTCAAATGGTGGAAAGTCTGTGCTGACTCCCATTTACAGTAAAAAAAAAAAGTTTTCCTGTGATTGTTTTTTTTTTTTTTCCTTGGTCAGTACCACACATTGCCACAGTCCAGTTATATGAAGGTGTGTTTTCTTGTGCAACAACACTACCTCAGTTGATTATTTGCATTTACTTACCCTCTCAAAAAAGTTTTTTTTTTTTTTAAATAAACAATTAAATTGCACAAATTGGAGATCACATTCATGGAGTGAAAACCTTTTCAATTATTTATCTTGGTCTTGTTTTGTTTTTTTTAACACAAAACCTGGCTTTGGCGTGGAGATGTGTTACATCCACTGCATATAATAATGAAAGATTCTGACCAATCAAGTCAAATGAGATACAGTATTTTCTCACACCACACCTGGTGATCTCTCATGACACACATTTAAAAAGCGCGACAGCACAGTGGTTAATAATCATTGGAATAAAGATTGTAGACATCCATCACAGACATTTACTTGTGCTTAAAAGTATTTCATCTGGTTTGACTCTACAGCAGCTGCACACAAACAACTCACCCATGAAATGAGCTGATGAAGACACACATACCAAGGGAAGGAGATTAAAATAGCAGCCAGCAGACTCTCCGTTACTGGACGACCGACTCTGCCTCCTGAGTCACTGCCACCAGTTTGTCTGGAAAAAAATGCTCTGCATCCACACACTGCTCTGTTTGATGCAGTGACAAAGGACATGATACGATATTATCACGATATGAAGGTCACAATACGATTACTTTACTTTAATTCACTGTAAAGATTGTTTACATATTCACTTAGGTACATTTCATAAACTTTTGGGATGTGTCACGTTTTTGAATCACAATTGTGTCCTCTCAGCGAAGGATGAAAATTAAGTAACCTTGCTCAGGATTTTTGCAAAAGTGCAAAATATATTTTGCTTTTAATTCTTTAAGCAATGCGAAGCACAAATGTGTGGTCGGGAGTCCTTGTTGCCCGCTGATTTCATTCCCCTTTAGCCTTCCCCCATGACTGTCATCTGGCGTGAACGGGCCGAAGCTGAAGCCTCGGCCAGCCGGCATTCCAACGGGCAGCGACATGTGAAATTTGATTAGGCTGCACAACACACTGCACTGCATTGAGGACAGACACAACAACAGCAGATTGTTCCTGGCTGCTTTCCCCTCCCCCCACCCAAGACGAGACGGAAGACAACGTTTCCATCCGTTGCCTTGATTGTTCAAAATCGTCCAATCAGCTCGAAGTATTGTACAGCGAGTCCCTCCTTACCTGAATGGATCTGCTGAGTAAAGTCCAAGATTGATAAGGTGAATTGGAACTCCCTTGAGTGAATCACAATTATCAATCTGGCTTGTTAGGTTAGTTTGCTGCAGGTCAAAATGTGTTCCTCGAATGCAGCATTTGTCTTCTTCGCTTATTAGAATTCGCAAGGAATCTTGGTCTATGTAATAACGACTTGTATGTATGCACAGCTCCATCCCACTTGCTAAAGGAGCCTCACTTGAATATATTGATTTCTCCATGGCCTTTTCACATTATTTTGTGTCTCTACGGTAAAAACAGTTTGTGCCTATATACACATATATACAAGTATATACGTTTGTGCTTCTGGCGTGTAACCCACTGGAAATACTCAAGCTGGTGTAAACAAACATAACGCTCGCAGCAAAGAACCACACTTCTGGACCAAGGAGGAAACAACTACTTTATTTAGCGTGGTGAGTGACATGAATATAATGTCTTTTATTGACTATAGAAAGTTAAAAACGGAAAATTATGTTTAATTACGTAATTACATTGTCCGTGCGTCGAGATCCGAACAGGATATTCCAATCGAGCACAAATGACCACGTAAACGAGAGTAACTCTGTCCGCCACGCATGTAAATGAGATACCTTGATTGTCTCAGAAATCAGAATTCTGACCTTAACCCAAATATTGACTGCATGTAAACGTTGTCATTAGCAATCAAATAAAGATAATTGACCTTTAGTAAACCACGCCCAAACCACACCCTCAAACGGCCAAGGTCTGTCAAGCTCGTCTCCGCTTCAATACAATCCATTGTAAAATCGATCAACAAAATTTATTTCAGATGCCATAAAACCCTACCAAAAGTTCCAATAAGCTACCTCCAACAAGCAAATCAGGTAAGCCATGGATTGTGTAAATCAGACATGAGGAATCCCAAGTGTTTGTCAGGTGGCGTCCTATTTTTCCCATTACCAAAGCAAAAAAAAAGCTGGAGCGGTGTCTTCAATAGGTATAACAGTGGAGACGGCCTCGTTACCAGCTAAATGTGTCCAACATAAAAGATGAACAATCATTCCTACGTTTACTCCCAGGTAAGAGCTTGTAAAGTAGCTGGAATGGGCTAGGCTAAAGCCATAATCACTAAACTATCAATCAAACAAGCTAAAAGCTTTTACCTCTGTTGTCAAATTCACGTTAGCTCTAGAGGCAAGATCAGCCATAAAGCTGGACATCAAAGTTATACTTGCGATTATTTAATATTGTATATTATCAGGATATCATTATTATCGTTCAGTCATCACAGAAATCGATTAGTTTTTTATGACGCAACGCCATCTAAAAATACACGAACTTACCCCGATCAGACGTAAACATGCTTCAGTCTGTGCACAGTCCGTGTTTTTTTTTTTTCACGAATCTTTGTGTCATACATAACTCGCTAAGTTTATCATCATCATTGTTGTTATAATTGTTAGCTGGGTGACTTGACGTCTTACGTAGTTACACTGGTGAACGTAGCAGCATAAAAGGCACTTTGAACTTATTTAGTTTTCATCTTTCACGTAGAAACCTGTGTTACCTCAGAGTAAACAACCGTTCTGTCACTGAAAAAAAAAACACGTAGTCAGTTTACAGGTACATTTGTTAAAAATGAGAATTATTTTGCGGTAATAGAATTTCCACGCTGAAAGAGACACTTGTTGTTTACCTCAGACTTGGCTTAAAATCTGTATGCTTTAGCCTCGATAGTGGTGAAGTCCACTTTTCTGTATATTTTAATATAATGACTATATTCTTCCGCTGCACATTGTAGACCCTTTTGCCTGTAAGATATTGCGCTTGTAATGCTCCAGAAACATTCACTGACATGCTCTGGTTCTGGTACGATCATTTCCACTGAAAGTGTCCAGAAAGATGTTGCAACGTTAAGCATCAACTGAGGATTTTGCAAAAGGTCAGTGTAAATATGTTGTTTACTATTGAAGACATCAAATTAAGTCATACATAAGAATACTGCATGCTATGAAAAGTGTTGAAGTTGTCAGCTACATCCCCTGCTTTTACTGATTTTTTATTTAAGTCAGACATTTGACACTAGTTCACTGCTGGGTGTAGATATTTTGAAGGGAAAAGAACAGCCTATCTATCTATCTATCTATCTATCTATCTATCTATCTATCAATCTATCCATCTATCCATCAAATGTGAGTACATTTTCGAAAACATTTTATTAAATCTTTTCATGGGTCTGAAGAAATGTGACTTTGCTACAATGTAGTCAGTGTACAGCTAGTATAACAGTGTAAATTTACTGTTGCTTCAAATAACTCAGCACAAGGCCATTAATGTCTACTGTCGCTGCCAACAAAGTACCCCATTGGAAACTGGGTTGCAGGGCAGTAGTCCAACATGGTAACAACGCCAAACACACTTCCAAGATGAGCCCTGCTTTGCTAAAGTAGCCGAGGTTACAAGTGATAGATTGGCCAAGCATACCTAAACCCTTTTGAGCATCTGTGGGGTATCATCAAATTGAAGGTGAGGGAACACAAGGTCTCTGGACAATAAAGGTAGCTACACAAAATATTGACACTTCCGGCCAAATCAGGACACTTTCTCTTAGAAGCATACTCACTTTTGTTGCCAGGTTTATACATCATAATGGATAAGTGTTGAGTTATTTTGATCGAAGTATAATTTTTCACAGTTAAGCGTGTACATTTTTGTGAGATGTATAACATTAAGACTAACTAGCTGCTTGGTTGCGGCTTAAGGCTCAATGTTCCCAAGCAGGCAGGAAATCCCTTGAAGGAGCATATCCTGCTGCCGCTTCTACAGTACTGCAGTGGGAAGGAGATAGCCTGCTGTTACATAAGGAGATTGGCAGCATGACTCGCAAGCACCCAAGCAGCGGAGCGGTCACCCTCTCAGTGGGGAGCCAGAGATTACAGGCCACGCTGGTTAGTTAGAAGACTAAACTATTGGCAGCTTTAACCCCTGGGCGTTATTTTATTTTGAAATGGCTTGGTCAGAACCAACAAAAAGCCAAAAAATGGTCAAATAACGCCCAGGGGTTAAGTGCAGCAGCACTATTTCTTCAATCCCTGCCAACATATTATGATGCCTCGGACTAGTCTTGCTTTAGAAGATTTGTTGTGTGAGGAGAGATATACAAAGGGAGGGCTATTGTTTCCCCCCAATTGCAACGTGGAAGTGACCTTAGCTGATCCAGACGTCACTTTTTCTTTCTTTTTTGCAGACTTTGTCTCCGCCCATGCGTGTCAACGACAGGGAGAAAAACAACAGACAGCTTCCATTTCTCTTTGCCTGTAAATAAAAACCCGCTGACCCCCTGGACAAGTGAGGAGCATCTCCTTGTGTCGATTGTTATTGTCATGGCAACTCCTCGAACATCTTACCAACATCAATCACACAAACATCTTCCCTATTTTCTGGATTCAGGTGGACAAAATGGGGAGGGACTGTTTTTAGATGAGGTGGGCAGAGAGGTGATGAGAACAAAAAAAGTAAATGAGCCACTTGGGAGATTTTGGCTGTATTTTATTTTATTTTTTTAATGATTGTAAAATGATGGGAGTATCTATCTATATATCTATTATGGATGACAAAATGGGAGCTGATAGGCTCGCGGGTGTAAACCATTATGTAAACAACAACATTAGCGACACTAAATTGACCGTAATGTCCTTTAAAACGCCCATAAATTGACATTTAGATGTTGTAATGTCGAGTACTTGTGTTGCTACCTGCTCCATCGTCAGGCTCCAGGCCCGTCTCTGGGTCCAGTCCACAGACGACGAAGTAGTGTGCGAAGCGGCAGGGAGCCGATCCGGTGGCCGCCGCGGTGATGCTCATCCTCGGTCACACGAAACGAGAAAGCTGCGTGGAAATCGGTCTAAACGTTTCGCTGCTGTCTCAACATAGCCGGGTCGAGTCAATAGCTTCGGAAGAACGTCGCCTGACTCCCGGTCCACCGGCTCGGTGTCGTTTGTGCTAGGGTTCAGCTGCTGGAGTGGAAGAGAAGCACCGGATGGTACGACGGTCATCTAGTGTGGGCTGGCGGTCGCGGAGGGAGGAGGCAGCTTGTTGGGTATGGGGAGGAGGGAATTGCGGGAGTGGAGTGAAGGGGAGCGGGGTGGACGGCCGCTGAGGGGGAAGGAGGAATATAAAGGAATATTTATCGGAGGAACCAAGACTTTGGAACGTATCATCTTAATCATCGTCACCATTATTGGAAAAACTTAATCTGCGTTAATTAATATTAGGGAAGGCTATTAGAAAATAAATTGTAAACATGAAACTAAATGCGGTATAAAAAAAATGGGAAGAAGAAAGGTATAGGAGGTGGTTTTGTAGAATACAAAGGAATGTCGGAGGAATGATAAGAGCATGTGCTAATCGAAGATGTGCAACAATTATATCAAGATTGAGATCTGGACATTGTGAGTACAGAACAAAACACATACTGTAGCCTAAGTGGGAAGATGCGACAAATGTGAACAAGAAGCAATACTACAATATAAACATTTGTAAGAGAGCGATAGCTAATTTGTGACCTTGGGAGATTAATATGTGTTCCACATTCCACAAAACGATTCAGCAAATAAGTGTTATAGGATATTATTTCGGTATCTCAGACAAATACAATATAGCCCCCTGCTCCCCCCGAATAAATATAAAAATGTCCATAGTTTTAAGTTGTAATATCACTATTCACCACTAGATGGCAGGCATGACAGATGTGCTTACACCAGAGGGATTCTTTGGATTCTCGTTTTTACATATGAATATTCCTTTCTTTTCCTATCCGAGTTAGATGACCCGGAAGTACTTGGAGGATAGGAACATTCAAATTCTACAAATGTTTAGAAAGGGTGCCTGCATGCCACATTTAAGACATCTTTAGCAAACCTTGACTAACCTTTTCAAAAGGATATCACCCACATTTCTTTTCAGCAACAAGATTTAAAGCAACAGGGCACTGATGTTGTTGACAGACTACGTAAAGAGGGTTGAGTTTCACGCTCAAGACTTTAAAAATAATAGTATAAAAAAAACCACTCATTTCATAAAAATAGTAATGAAGCTTTTTTGTCACAAGTGGATAGTCAATGAAAATGAGAAATATGCGTTCAAAACAAAGGAAAAGGTGTGGTTCCACACAGAAATAAAATTATCAACACCTTTCCAATTAATTTGAGAATGTGGAATTCGAAAAATGAACGAAAAACATCATCATAAACCCTTCACTAAACAAGTAAAGAAGCACTTTTTCATTTCTCATTGACACAATGACATCGTTCAACAACGATATAAGGATAAGTGGGTTAAAGGTTGGGAGATTTGACTTTCCAAAGAGGCCCCAGGTCTATACTGCCCTATACTACATGAGTAGGCCTGATCATTTTAAGCGGATTTGTAATGAACTGCACAGGACAGAGTACCTCAATAATACTACAATTTTGAGTGTTGACTTTTATGGGGAAAAAATGCACAAAATGTGGATCTTTTATACATGGATTGAAAAAAAAACGTATTATGGAAAATGAAACACAATAAGAGCACATATTTTGCATACATTTGTTCATATGAAATATGGGATTTTTGCCCCCCAATAGCACTGACGAAAAATTGTAGCCCCTTCTAGCATTCAAGTTGCCCATGCATGATTTAAGTATTAGTATGAAATATCAGTCAGAGCTATAGGACAAACTCTCCAGGCTTCTACTAGAAAGCAAAAAAATGTTAGGAAAATCATATGTGATCTTTATTTGGGTTTAATCTAGTGCTACTTAATTTTTTTTTATGATGACCAACCCAGAGGAAGTATAAAATATTGTGCCCTCACCAACTCTCCACCGTGTCTATAAATAGTATAATTTCTAAATAAAATTATTGTAATTATTAGATCTCTGCATAATATTCCTTCCACACTCGCTGACAATGATAGTGCCACTGCCACCTACTGTAGTGGAAGAGCAATTACACGTTATTCTAGTACAGGGAGAGAGAGAAAAACTATCCCTTAAACACCCTAGCATCACACACTATTTGAGAAAGACTGGGTTAATAAGAAGCACTTTATATGGGTGCAAGTGTGTGCTGACTCAAATTTAACATGAGTTTGAATGTGATTCTGCACCGCCACATCCCAGTCCTAAGAGGGTGTGCACTTGTTCTACCACAGTCCGTACACGTTATAGGTCCAAGCTGTTTTTTTAAATGCAAAGTGCTGTCCACGTATGTGGCCACTAAGCTCACTTTTCCCACCATTAACTAAGGTTAATGGTGGGAAAAGTTTTTAAATTATATATCTGGGGCGCATATTTTAAATGGATGTGAACTGCTACATACAAAACAAGATTTGAGTGTACTTTGTTTTAGACCACACCAGTGCAATAATATAAACAAACATGATGATATGAAAACAATAACTCGCAAGAAAACATAACACTTGTCAATATGTAGGGAATTTATTGAAATATTTCAGCAGAAATATATTTCATTTAACACAAAACTATTGCCTATAAATATGATTAACATATGGGGGAGGTCTCCAGACAAACCTGTTTCTGAGAGATAAAAGTCAACAAGTTTAAGTCAGCGTATAGAATGAAAAACGTGCAGCATTTCGTCACACCTGGACTGACTCGTGACACAGAGAGGCTACTGTCATGCTAGCAGATGGATGCATAGATCCTGCAGTCCTCCGGCTAAACAGTGTGGACCTGTCACGTTACAGCCTGGCGCATTACACCAAGTACATAATGAGACTTGTAGTTAGCATTCACTATTCACTGTAATCCGCCAAATGTTACTGGAATCCTGTCAAATTCAGACATATGCATTTGAATGACTAACTCTTGATTCATGCTGCATTTCTTGCCTTCAAACATGATGCCTTCGCATCCCAGGTGGAATATGTTGTGGAATTATCATTAGTTAGGCTAAATCAATAAAACAGTCTGGAAAACAAATTGACTTTTGGGTTCCTTTGCATTTGAAACTTCAAATATACACAAGTCTTACAGAGCAGTCTACCAGATAGTGGTCTGTGAGAGAGTGCGTACAAGAGTATCATAGGAAGATTCGTATGCAGCCTGAGATGGGGTTAGGGGTGAGTTAGAGACAGTAACAGACCAGTCTTAAAACAAAGAGTTACTTTATCTGTCAGTGGTCATACCGTTCTATCTTCCTATTGTTTTCTCATGTAGAAAAGATAAAGGCTAATTATTTAAAATGCAGGTGTTCACAACAAACAATAAAAATGTTATGCTGATGCTAGCCAAATAATTATTTTCTATAACAAATGTTAGGAGAAAAAAAATATTTTACAAGAATATGCAGCAGCGCTCATATGAAAGAAGAACTTTAAGAACAAAGCTGTAATATTACTAGGAAAAAACATCAAATTCTACAAGCAAAAAAAAGTTGCAATGGTGATTTAAAAAAAAGTCTTTATAGAAATATAATAAATAAAATTGTCCTTTTTGAGCAAAAAAAAAAATGCAATTCAAGAATACATTTGAGAATTTGGTGCTGAATTTATGGAAGAAAAAAAGCACAGAGGGCAGTAACCTCACAATTCCACTCCACAAGCAAAACATTGCAATACTGGAGGAAAAAATGAGAAATTTGAAACACCCAAGTTGTAATATGGAGATTAAAAAAATCTTTAAAGGTGTCTTGTACAGTTCAAAAACATTCTAAAGCTTTTTCTACATCATGCATGCTCCATCAATGCCCAGATGAGTACAAATAGCCCCGACTTTTTTTACTCCGACAGACCGACACTCACAGCACCTAATAGCTTGTATCTTCCCTTGAGTGTGGAGTGTTTGGGGCGAACATTTGCAGTTTCTTGGGGAAGGGGAGGGGTGGTGGGGCGACGTCATGCTTGTACCTGAGGACATTTAGTGTTAGCGTACGACAAAGATTGAGATGGAAACTAAAAAAAACTAAACTAAAAAAACAAAAGGCCGGCTTTGAGCACGGCCCAAACTTCAACTCAGAATTTATTCAAGCGCACTTACTTGCACGCACGGCACACCATGCACAAGCTTAACACAGAGGTTACAGTTATGCTTTAGGCCAGAGGGTGGCAGTCAGATGTAAAACAAAAAGTGACAAACTCAACAAGGCTCCTTTAAAAAAAATGTTTAATAAAGTTGTAATACTACAACAACAACAAAAATGCAATTTCACAAGATCAAAATTGAAAAAAAAATAATATTCTAAGGACAATGACATTTCTAACGTAAGGTCATTTGCTAAAAATGTTGACTTTCTGACATTCTCGTTTCACTTTTTTTTGTTTCAAGTGACTCCAGTCCTCCTGCCATTCTTTATAAAATGGTTCAAGTTCTCCCAAGATAGGTTACTGAAATGGTGAAAGGTAAATGGCTTGTTTTCAAGCTAGCCAATACTATGACAATATATCCCAATCCCACCTTCCTATAGAAATACTTAAATGTAGAAATTGAAAAATAAGGTAAATTGGCAGTTGATTTGGAGATGCTGTTATACACTGGGGCTTGACTGATTAATCAGCAAAAATTGCCACTTGAACACATCACAAAATAAGATCAAGATAATGACATTCAAGCAATCTCCCCTCAAGAAAAAAAAACTGCAAACATTTGCCCCTTTTCCCCCATTTTTCTCTCCATTGCTAAGTTAATTTTTTTTTAAATACTCATCTGTGGGGCCCTAGTATAGACAGTGTGGAAGTATAATCTAATTCCATTGCTGATAGGGAGCGTGATGACTTTGACAACGAGCAGGAGTAAGAACAGTGAAAAAACAGAACATTTCATAATTTTTGTAAACAACAGGCGCCAGGGTACTTATGGGTGGCATAAAGTGGTGAGTGGCTACCGCTGACTTGAACCGATAACAAAAAATTATTGCGTTTGGGGTTGAATACATTCAAACAACAGTGATAGATAAGGAGGCTAAAATCAACATTCAAACCATTTGCCCATGTTCTCATTCGCTCTGCCTGGGTCAAAATGACATTAAAGGGTTTCTTAACTATAAGAATGCTTGAGCTTTTGCCACCCCAAAGTATGTGTGAAAAGTTCTAAAGTGGAGATAATGGCGTGGGGTGGGGGAACAGGGGTGGTCTATGTCAATATACGGGCCACCTGTGCTTGAATTTCTTTGTCGGAGTGTGACATCAGCTGGACCAGTCGGCTGTGGAGCTCCGACGACTCGTCCAGCATGACCCGGAAGAGGCAGTCGTGCTTGCGCCTCAATTCCTCGGCCACCTGCGCCGAAGGCCTCCATGCCTTTAGGTTGCCCGTAAATGTCAGCAGCCGCAAAAGCACCGCAGATGACGTTTGCATGTCAAATAACAGCATGACAGAAGCTGGAGCCTGGGGTGCAAGGTACACAGGAAGAATGTTTAAAAACACATCACAGTCACCACTTGACTTGCACGTTAAATTACTTTCGTGCTCAGCTTTTAACTGAACTTACTAATATAGCAAATGTATTTTCCTCACTCAGTGGCCTAGTGGTAGAGTGTCCGCCTTGAGACTGGGAGGTTGGGGGTTCAATCCCTGACCGGGTCATACCAAAGACTATAAAAATGGGACCCATTGCCACCCTGCATGACACAATCATTTGGTGATCTAACCCCCCAATTCCAACCCTTCAAAGCATTAAAACCCTTGGGCAGTATTTTATTTTGAAATGGCTTGGTCAGAACCAACAAAAAGCCAAAAAATGGTCACAATAACGCCTAGGGGTTAAAGGGTTCGAATTGGGGGGTTGGATCACCAAATGATTCCCGAGCGCGCCCTTGCTGCTGCTCACCGCTCCCTCAGAAGATGGGTCACAAAACACTGCCGACACTTATTTTCTTTTTTTATGGTTATGCACTCCGGGTTTTGTATTTCTGGACTTAAGTCTTAGAAAAACTTTCCGCTATCTTGGACTGTAGTATACCTTTATCTCTAAGCTTGTGTTTGCTAGGTGACCTAACATCAACTGACGTACCACGTAAACAATTTCAATCTAGACTCGTAGCCCTTCCAATCACCAAAAAAAACAATTCTTGTTAACTGGAAAAATAAACAAACTCTGAATATTGACCAGTGGTCTAACTTCCTCATAAATTACATTTTAACGGAAAAATCTCTGCTTCGGGGACGGGGGGATGCGCACCCGCCCCCGCCAGGTTGGGAGGGCGGGTGAGTCGGGGTGGGGAGCCATCGCTTGGGGTAGAGCTTAATACTGCGGCCCCCCATCATACCCCATCTGTTCCCCCGCCTCGCCACCATGCATTTTAATGCACCATATACACTCACCAACACATCTCTGGGAAGCAGGTGGATCGGAGCGGGGGGATATAATTTCCCTCTGCTCCATCTCACCTGCTCCCAATTTTAATGCACCACACGCACACACTTGTATATACACTGGATGGGGTTACATCCACGGAGTAGGTATAGAGTTCGGCAGTCGGGTGAGCTGGCAAACTCAGTAACAGTGTTAGTTTTCACTAGGCACGCCAGCGTGACAACCGGCACCTTTCCCCGCCAGGCCTGGGGTTCGGGGGCGCCTCCTGTCTCCCGGTGCTCCCTTCCCCCCTTCCGTTCTGGAGGAGGGGTGGGCGCCGGTGCCCCCGCTACTCCGCTACGGGTGGCTGGGTGGGAGGTGCTGGGGGGTTCTGGGGGTCGGGTTACGGGGGACGGCAAGGGCTGGGCTGTGGTGGGTGGCGGGTGTGGGTGTCATAGGGGGAGCGGGGGCTGTGGGCCGGTGGGGCCTTCCGTGCACCGTTCTGCTGCGTTGGGCGTATATGCCTGTGGGGTTGGTGAAAGATTCTGGTTTGTAACCCTGTGTGTAGTAGGTGGTGCCTGGTCGGTGCTAGATTTCACTTTTCTCTCTTTTCTTTGATCACTCCTCGGGTCTCCTGACAACTTCACGACTATCGGGATTCTGAAGTATTCGGTTTACGTGAAGGGTATGGGATTTTTAATAGGTTTCAGGTGAATTAATGAGCACACACTCACACGCACGCACATATGCACACACGAAAAGAAGAAAAAAAAGATGGGTCAAATGCAGAGAACAAATTTCGCCCCACCTATGTGGGTGTGACAATCAGTGGTAAAAAAAAATAAACAAAAAATGACACAAAATCAGAAATGACACAAAAAAAGTGTCCCACAAGGAGAACTGAACGATTAAATGCATTTGCATTATAATTACAATTTCATAACGCTCTAATTTAAGCCTGCCGCTCTAGGTATGCATAATTTTCAATGAGTTTACCGTCTTACAAGACCTTGAGGGGAATATCTAACATGTTTAATGTAATTCACCTCTCAACATTTAAAAACAAAACAAAAGCCTCACCGTATGATTTGTGTATTTTGTGTTGTTTCAGCTTCATCAAAGTTTATACCTGTAGTTGTAGATAAAGTGTCTGTCATATTAATTTATGCTTAATTTGCCTTTATCTTAGTATATTTTAATATATACCAGAGTTGAT
Organism: Vanacampus margaritifer; assembly: GCF_051991255.1. Lineage (NCBI taxonomy): Eukaryota > Metazoa > Chordata > Actinopteri > Syngnathiformes > Syngnathidae > Vanacampus > Vanacampus margaritifer. Next base: position 2,775,426 of record NC_135437.1, read on the forward strand.
TGGTTTAAGAAAGATTGATAAATTGCTTGTTTGTTAAAAAATATATTTTAGAAAGATCTTAATTGCAAATTAAATCACAATTCTGGGGGGAACAATTACAATGAAATTATTTTCCAAAATCATTCAGCCCTACCATAACGCATGGATCAAACACTGCAGCCATTTGGAATGAAAACAACATTTTTCAACTATGGAAAAAAATTAATACAGTAATCCTTTTTATCCCATGACAGCTTTATTGCTGTATGACTGCTCCTCCACTCTCCTGCCCTCTAGTGGAATTTACTTCAATTACCAAATGTTCCTTCAGCTACACTAGAAGTTACGGACGGAGCCCCTCTGGTGTCAGGGTATGAATTTTTTTCTTCTTCTGCTAATCTGTACCCACAGTTTAGTAATCTGTACCCACAGTTAAGCATTGCTCATGATTGGTCTGTTTAGTCACATGCCGTGATGACGTACTCTGCTTTCCCCGGGAAGTTTCCAGGACTTTCATTTAGTGGCTGTACATACCACCTACGCGACCGCTTTAATAAAACTAAAAATATAATATAGTCATCTAGATCAGTGTTTGTCAACACTGGTCCTCAGGGCACACTATCCAGCCTATTTTCCATGTGTCCCTATTCCAACGCAGGTGAGGATCGTTATCAGGATTCTCTAGAGTTTGCTGATAAACTGTCATTGGAATCAGCTTCATTTTTTTGCTTCATTTATTGTTTTTATCTTATTTTAAGCATTCCATACAGTTCAGTAGTTCACCGCATAATTTCATGCAGGGAGATATCGGCACACTGTCATGTACGTTGTGTTATGTGAAGTTATGTTGAATATTTATGAATGAAGAAAGCCATCTAGTTTCATACTCGAGTAAATTGCGTTTTAGCATTCATGGTCTGTGCTTCCAAAAGGGTCGCCATTGTAGAGTGACGTCACAAGTAGTCCGTCGGTGAAGTCGGGGTACTTTTTCTTCCCGACTTCGCAAGTGGGATTTCCGAGTTCAAGGGGGCGTTACCGTACACACTTTCTGGTTTGAACTCGGAAAAGAACAACTTCCGACCATCCTCGAATGCAGCACGAGGACCAGGGTTGCAAAAGGCAATTAAAACGTGTGGCATTTGCCAAGGCCCACAGCCTGCTAAAAGGATGGAAGCTGGAAAAGTGTCAGAAGGTGGATTTCTCTGATGAATCTTCGGTTGAATTACATCACAGCCACCGCAAATATTGCAGAAGACCTACTGGAGCCCGCATGGATCCGAGATACACCCAGAAAACAGTTAAGTTTGGTGGCGGAAAAATCATGGTCTGGGGTTACATCCAGTATGGGGGCGTGCGAGAGATTTGCAGGGTGGAAGGCAATATCAATAGCCTAAAATATCAAGACGTATTGGCTACCTCTTACATTCCCAACCATAAAAGGGGTCAAATTTTGCAGCAGGATGGCGCTCCATCGCATACTTCCATCTCTACATCAAAGTTCCTCTAGGCGAAGAAGATCAAGGTGCTCCAAGACTGGCCAGCCCAGTCGCCAGACATGAACATCATTGAGCATGTCTGGGGTAGAATGAAAGAGGAAGCATGGAAGACCAAACCAAAGAATCTTGATGAACTCTGGGAGGCATGTAAGACTGCTTTCTTTGCTATTCCTGATTACTTCATCAATACATTGTATGAATCATTGCCGAACCGCATGGATGCAGTCCTTCAAGCTCATGGAAGTCATACAAGATATTAGATATGGATCTCACAGCACCACTACTTCATTCTCTGATGCTATGTAACTTTTTTTGTATTTGAAGTAAATTATTTGTTCCATTTTCACATTACTTTTTGTAGGTGACAAAACTTTTGTCTTGCCAAAATCTGACCTTTCTGTGTTCATTAAATGATCAAAATTTCTTCAGAGAAGCAAATTTATTTTTGTATATTAAACATCATTTGGGAGGGTTTTAGCTTTTATATGAGCCATTTCCAAAACCAATGGGTTAATTAAAAGTCAGGTTATAAGCTGGTGTTTCTACAAAATGGATAAGCGACAAGACTTTTGTCAGGGACTGTAGTTGTAGCAAAAAATGTTCCACGCTCACCAATTTTTCACCTTGTTTCTTGTTCCGGAAACTAAAAACAACTTCCGGAATTGTCCATAAAATAAAAGGAAACGGCGCCTTAGACAATACCAGCAGTAGCGACACCCCCGATTAGGAGTGAAACCGCAATACATTTTCAAAACAACGTGTGTGGGTTGCACACAAATATGAAGGCAAACACATGTGCGGCACTCTGCCGTAACATCCGTGCCGTCACCTCGGGCGCGAGTATAAAGAGTTCCAACTGTAGCAATAGAGGTTGCCCTTTGACTTTTAAATGACTGACTTCTTACCTGAGCCTGAACAATATCATCCATCATGTCTGGATTAGATGACAAATTCACAAGAACCTTCAAGGTCTGAACCTAAAATAAATTACCATGTTAACTCACAGTATTGTCAAACAACTGTTAAAAACATATTTAATTCTTAAAAAGAGTGTTAGGAGCAGACCCTAACCTGTAATGTCGCGTTGCTTACCACCAGCAAAGAGAGTAGAAGCGTCACTGAACCTTTGAGCAGGTGTTGATGTTTGTCAGTGACAGAAAGGTTGGTTAGCAGCCTGAGAGCACCTAGTTGAAGGTCAGAGTTCACCGCAGACATCTCAATCAACTCGAGCACTTGTGGCACATAGACCTAAAAGACAAGACATATTTTTCAGAGACAGAGGTCCAAGAACTGACAATACGTATATGGTACAGTGATTCACAGACGAAACCTAAAGCCAAAAACAAGCACTATCTAATATTTAAACAATCAATCTACAAGGCAGCTAGAAACCACCCATCAGTCACATGTTCCATACTTTTGCTCACTTGAAAAGTGGGTGTGTACACTGTACAAACAAAATGTGGACTGTTCTGAGTTGTTTCACACATCTAGATGTAAAGACCATAAAATAAAAGCTGGAATTCTGAACTTCTGTCTCATATATTTCTTCTTTTGAGCTGAAAAACATAAGTCTTGAGTAGACAACAAAAAAAGGAAAAGACCTTCCCGTTCCAATACTGTTGGAGTGGACCGTATGCTATGCATATAAAAAAAAAAAATCCCCACTAAGCTCTATAGTGCATTGGTAGGCAAACTCAGTCCTCAAATTAAATTAAGTCCTGCAGTTGTTGGATGTTTCCCTTCTTCAACAAAGCTGATTCCTATAATCAGCTCAGCAGCAAGCTTTGCATAAGCCTGATAATGATCCTGTTCATTGGAATCAGCTGTGTTGGAGGAGAGAAACCTCTAACCTGCAGGACCACGGCTCACGAGGACCGAGTTTGCCCACAGTTATGCAAGCTAAAGAATAATTTTAACAGTTTTAATAAGTTAAAATGAATTTTAATGTTCATATGTGTAAATTGTGTGAGATTATAGAATTATATAAAAATCACACACTCTGATCAGTAAGTGGCTGAAAAGAGACACCTGCTAACTACAGTATAGATAACCGGACTGATGTTGTTCGTAGCATATACGATATGGAGAGAATCCGAAAGTAAGATGTAAAATTTGATATCATTGATGAAATATGGTCATATTGGTTTACACGTTTTTAATCGAAGGCCTGGGATAAACTCTAGCGCACCCGCAACCCAGGTGAGGATAAGCGGTACGGATAATGAAGGAATTTTATGTCCCTTTACTTCAAACCTTACCACAAAGAAGAGAATGAATATGGTCATACAAGCAAATGTTGTCTATGGAGACTATACAGTATGTGAATTGTATTCCCCCTTGCTGTTTGTACTATTATTGTTTGTATTTGTGTTGTCTCTTTAAAAAAAAAAAAACTATAAAAGTAAAAAAATATATATATATTTTTTAATATTGTCTCTCTATACCACATATTTTCACTAATCGCGGGTGGGTCTGGAACCCATCTCATGCAAGAAATGGGGCTTCACTATATGGTTGCGTACCGTCAGCTGTTCCTGGTTTTGGATGTTCATACAGAGATTATTTAAAGCATTGAGAGTCTGCACTTTAACCTCCGGTGCAGGGTCAGAGAGGAAACCACCTATGATAGGAATCCCTTCACATTCGCGTATAACATTCTGCGGGATAGAAGATACATAATGTTAGAATGTTTGTAGAATTTCACAAAAATGTGATAGTCTAATCTTTTTTGAAGGCCCGTACCTGATTGACAGTAAAAGCAGCAGCGTTTCCTAAAGTGAGCAAGAGACGGCACTTGTCTGGTGTACTATTGCTGGTCTGGAGACATGTCAGCAGCATATTTAAGTGCTGTGGCTCCAGGTTGCCAGCAGACTGGTGGATGATGTCACCTGTGAAGCCAAAACTAGTTTTCATAAGACTGTCTCAGTTGCCAATCATATTTCATTTTCACAGGGCCAGCGCACTGGCCCTTAATAATCTAAGTGCTTTTCTGTTCTCTAGCTAGCAAAACACCTCTGGTGTATTTAATTAATTTAAAGTGCTTAAACCAACCACAGACACAGTACAATAGCTGTATAAAAAATTAAGTGGATATTTTGCCGCGATCTGCTACTCGCCACAATTACAAGTACACATTTTGCGCCAGTTGAGTGTATGAGTTTGTGGCATAATGGTTAACAACCTTTGCTCTGAGAGGTAGGGTTAGGCTGCCAATGCCGAGAACTGATTGAGGGTTTGGGTTAGGCCAGAGATGGGCAAACCCCGGCCCGCGGGCCAAATACGGCCCGTTATGCGTTTCAATCCGGCCCGCCGAACTTATCCAATAAGGCTAGAGAAAAAAAGCTTCTTTTTTTTTGTTCAGCTCAGTGGCCGAGTGGTTAGAGTGTCCGCCCTGAGACTGGGAGGTCCTGGGTTCAATTCCCGGCCGGGTCATACCAAAGACTATACTAGACTATATAACTTCTACACACCCGGAAAATATGATCACTGGGTCGGGGTCCCACTGATAAGCTCGTTTACGCACAGAAAGGGGACAGAAAGATACGCAGGGTACATTCATAACAACGTTTGCAATTTATTCAAATAAACGGGAGAATGGCAGTAAGCTTAACTCAAGATAACTGATTCAAAAAATACAATTCTTCCTGGATTTGGACATTTACAGCAGGAGACGGCACGGTTTTGTGTTGAACACAGCAATAATGTCCTGATAGTCCGGAGAATCGGTCAATTCTTTTTTGAAAGAAAGCAGGGACAAAGAGTTCAGTCTATCAGTCAACATTGTGGCACTGTTGTGTTTTGATCCTTTTGACAGCTGAAGATAGTCTTTCTACATGCTGTCATGGGTGAGGTGAGGAGCGCGCATGCAGGAGACTGTTGATATTGGTGAAGACATCCCCGGGGCGTGCGTCGAGCACTTCTATGAGCGTTTCCTCGTTGGCTTTTGGCTTCTTTTTGAGCTGCTGCACAAACACCGTGTGCTATGCGTCTCCCACGGAGATGGAAAAGTGGTCAGAGACGGATTGGATGTACGCGCTTTGTCCTCAGCGCGTGACAGGCAGCAGCGGCTATCATGCAGCCGCATGTGTCACACGTACTGTGGGCCCGGGTTAAAAATGGGTGGGCCAATGGAAAAAAAATCTTTAACTTTATGCCTTGAATTGAAATCTATTAATAATAGATGCAGTCACCAGGTTTGACAGATCACAGTGTATGTGCTATTATAATCTATTTACATTTCTCCTCCCACTTTGCCAAATAGTGTGTAAATGCCGCATCTTGCATATTCATTGAGGCAAACGTACTACCTGGATTAGGGCTATTTTATAATAATAATAATAATAATAATAATAATAATAATAATAATAAATTTCATTTAAAAACAGCACCTTTCAGAACACCCAAGGTCACTTTACAAAGCATAAAAACACAGCAAAAGTTGAGCTAAAACAATAAAAATGAAGCTATTGGAAAAGCTGTTTTAAATATGTGGATTTTGCACATTTGAAAAACGCAGTCCTAAGTGCACACTATAAGTAAATTGGGTTGTACATTTATCTGTGTGTTTTTACTGTGCTATGAGGTCCAAATAAATGCTCCTGGTCCGGCCAATTTGTCAAAATTTCAAACCCATTGTGGCCCGCAAGTCAAAAAGTTTGCCCACCCCTGGCTGTTAATGCCGACGGTAACAGCCTACAGTATATGCTCTGACGGTTATGGTTACAGACTGGTATAGCAGTCTATCTTCTGTGGCAAAACAAAATAACAACTTCGTGAATAGACCATGGACATATACAGGTCCGTAGACACAGAAGGGGGTGAAGCGATGCAGGAACCACGCTCAGTGCACCACTCGGTCCGGTGCCTGACCAATCAGAGCCGTTCACGGTAAAATATCGCTAGCAAGAGAGTTGCCGGTCACGGCTTCATATTTATAAATGTTTAACATTGTGGACTTTTTTTTTTTTTTTTAATAGAGCTGCCTTGTTGGTTCTCCAATAAGGCAGCCATTTGCTATTCAAATACTTACCCAAAGTATCATCCGTTCTTTCACTTCGGGGACACATAAGGTCCAGTCCAGACACTTTGGCCAACAGGCTGTCTGGCCGAGAACTACCTTCATTGCCCCCTCTTTTCTTGTATCTCCTCAAGCTTCCTCCATTTATGAGTTTGTAAATTCCATAAGAGGCTCCAGCACCGGCGACTATTCCAAGCAAAGTCTTAATACTGCCAATTCTAGGCGTAAAGCTGCTGCCGTCGCCCATTCTGATGCAGTCTCTTCAGCTAAACCTCAGCGATGAATCTTTTACCGGATGCTATGTACTGTACACAGGACAGGAGGGTATGTCGTACGTTTTGAAATCTGTATCACACAACTAACATGGCACGTTCATTAAAGCAAAGCAAAGTACACTAAACAAAAGTAACTTAAAAGGACTCATCGTCTGTTGTACTAGTTTGCTTTTATGTGTGCTGCACTGATTGCTCACCGGGCAGAAAATAGTTGCGAGGCAGAGTGACCTTGTTAACGAAAACGCTAGAGTCTGGATTTTTCACCCGTATGTTGTCCAACTAGGCTTCCTATCGTTTTTACGGCTCCACGCGAATATTATAGCACTATTTTGATGTGTTTGTGTAAATTGTGGACCAAAGGGAAGGCAGCAGGAGAGCTCCACCGGAAACACGTGACCTCCACCGAAAACGCGTTGGAGCTCCACCACTGACCTGAATATATGACTGGATAGCCGATAGCCCATACACGCCCGTGCAATCCGTTGAAGTCACAGGGCGGCCATTTTGCTTCTCCCATCTCGCGAGCAGACTACTGTATAAACTACAGCTGCTCCTCAAAAAATGAGAATATCCTCAAAAAGTTGAATAATGTCCGTAATTCCATTCAAAAAGTCAAATTTTCATAGATTATAGATTCAGGGCCCACAATTTAAGTGATTTCAAGTATGTATTTGTTATGGATAAGGATATCAAAAAAAAATCAATAATATGAAGACATCAACATGCATTATTCCCAGTGTTTTGCATTTGTGGGGAAAAAAGATGGATGGATGGATGGTATTTTCAAAACGATATGTCAATCTTCAATAGTTGGTTGGGTTTCCTTTGCCTTAACCACTGCCTCGATGCGCCGTGGCATTGCCTGGGGGTCCTGGAAGCTGAAGAGGTTAAATATATTTGTCCTCTCTTGCGTGTTCCAAAAATATGAAGACAGATTTCTTGTAAGAAAAAACACCATTGCAAAGATGATTTATTAAAACAGAGATCTCCGGACATCGGGACGACCCTGAACATCACGTAGGAGGTGGAATTTTCAGAGTGCCCATTGTGCCCCCTCCCTTACGGAAGAGGCTTCTTATAGAATAGCAGACCGCCTCTCTCCTCCTACAAAAAATGAGCAGAATAGATTGGCTCTCACTCAACATGTCACACAACATCATCCCCGTACTCAGACCGCACCTGTCTTTCATTTTTAGACAAAATATACTCTCTGGGTACTTTTTTCTCAAAACAATATCTCACAAACAAGTTGAACTAGATTTAGAGTGGCCGTGAGCGATGGCGCAAACAGAGGGTGTGTGTGTGTTCTCTCAAAGCAGACTCTGTTCTCAAGGACCAAATGTGTGTGCGCAACACTGAAAAGGAATTTTAGACCAAAATAATTTTCCAGCTTAGGTTAAGGTCGAATTATACTGAGTTCAACGTTATATCACTTGCTTTACACATCTATAAAACATTTCAACATGGTTAATATATGAAATAAAGAATTAAAATGTTAATAATATCTAACAAAGCCCAAGCATCTTGATGCTTGCTGCCCGCTCTTTGTTTTTGGGTCTGGTGGCCCTCCTTTTCCTTTTGATAGTACTGTGTTGTGGCCCTCGTTTTCCTCTTGTAATACAGTACTGCCAAGAGGAAAACATAACAGCTGACAGCCAGCATCAAGAAAGCTACAAGAGGAAGCTTGTAGTCCTCTTGTTTATGTTTAACAAATTTAAAACATCATAAATCATACTGTTTGTACTAAGTACTGTCTCAAATGTTCTCCAATTTCGATACTGTAAATGTATAGGATCGTATGTCGAAAAACGTTTCTTGGGAGGAGCAATATGGCGGCCTCGCGACTTCAAAAGTCTTGGCCTATTGGCCATCAAGTCATATATTCAGATCAGTGAACTCCACCCACTGATCTGAATATATGACTGGGTAGCCGATAGTCCATACACGCCCGTGCCAGCCGTTGAAGTCACAGGGCGGCCATATTGCTCCTCCACGTTCTGCGAGCAGACTACTGTATAAACTATACGGTATATGTACAGATGAGACATATACAGCTCGTAGGCATTTAGTATAAGGCCGGGGGGCGGGCTCGGGGCTTTATGGCGGGGTGTTCACTATTTTTTAACAAGTAAAAAAAAAAAAAAAAAAGTAAATAAATAAATTAACAAGTGGACAGTGTGTGCTGCTTTGAAGACTATTTTATCACTCAGGTCTTTAGACCCTAATATTAGATTTGGCAGAGGCATCTTTTGTTGAATTACAGTTATAATTGTTTAATAAAAAATATAGTTTCCTCCTGTAAACATCATTAAGCATATCATTTATACATGCATTTAAGGCAAAGTTGTAAAATGTCTGAAGTCCTCTTGTTTATGCTTAACAAATTTAAAACATAATAAATTATGTTGTTTCTACTAAGTACTGTCTCAAATGTTCTCCATTTTCGATACTGTAAATCTTTAGGATCGTATGCCCAGAACCGTTTCTTGGGAGGAGCAATATGGCGGCCTCGCGACTTCAAAAGTCTTGGCCTATCGGCTATCAAGTCATATATTCAGATCAGTGCCTCCACCAAATCAGTGAGCTCCACATAGTAGTCCGTGGACGTACAACATCCTCAAAGTCAGTTTATATTCTCTAAATTGTCTTATCGTTTGTTTATTATTACAGTGTACTGTCGAATTTGTTTCCAATTACATTTTCATTTTAATATGTACCCGTAAATTCAGTTAAGTTAAATCTACATTCATTTTGCCATGAATCTAATGTGCACGTGACACTTACCATACAGTATTTCATTTGTTTCCACCTAAATAAAAACGTATTACTATTGTTGGAATTTTAGCATTTATTTGCTCTTATGTTCAAAAGTTATCTTTTTAGTATTCCAATAGTATTCATTCCCTCGCCAGAGGTGCATGTTCATTATGGACCCAAAGAGGATAAAAATGACTGGACACAAAACCTGTCAAAGTTGAACTGCTTTGATCTCTAGAATTCAGTCAGGGTACAAGTTCTCAATTGAGGGCTGTCTTTTTAATCTGTCTGCGCGAGAAGAGGATTATGTGAACAATCCCAAAGAACGGCGGAGCTATTCTAGCGGCCCTCCTTATTTATACAACAGTTCAAAAACAGCCAGTCTAAACATTAACTCCTAATCTACTTTGTACCAAAAAGGGAGTTTGTTTTCCCTTTTTTCGCCCAAGTCTGCATCTCATGATTTCTCACTGGTAAACATTGTATCATTAGCAAAGTTTACAATGACCTTGTAATCATCATATTGCAAAGAGTCAAATCCAATGACCGATTGTACTGGTCCGTGTACATGTGTATTATCTGAAACAAACTTAAAGTATAACTACGGCTGACCAATTTTACTGATCAGCCTGACAGTTGCTTATGTGTAAATAAACTTGATTTGTACTTGAAAGTGAATTATTAAATGTCCCTGTAAAAAAGCTTGATCAAAACCCATTGTGATTAAAATGTGACTAACATAATGTATGTAATCAATGTTTCATGTAATCATTCATACTGAAAGTAACATAACTTTGTATGATTTACTTCCATCAGTACTTATGTTATAATATCAATGGTAAGTAATTCCTAACTTTTCAAATACTTGCATTCATGCCCCAAGTTTTAAAATGCGTGCACACCCATTCGTGCAAAGCTCTCATGAATCTAAATAAATTTGAAAATATACGCTTTGTCATTGAAAATGACCTTTGAATTGAAAAATGAGTTCAAAATGGATTCCTCACACCAAAGGCCATACAAAAAGTGATGTTGCACAAGGATCTAGTTCCAACATATGCTGAGATATTGACATTCTAATCTTCATTGGTGGCCATAACACTTTGTGTTGCAAATATAAGCTATATAATCATCGCAAAATGTTTTACTCAATTTATTGGTTTGATCCGAGGCATTTTAAGTGGCCCCGCGCCCAAAATCCCCTGTCATCCAGTTCTTTGGGTTGGAAATTATAATTTTAAGGAAACCAAAATTCCAAACAAAGTATTAAGAACATTATTTAATAATATTTCATATCCACGCTTGTCTAAAATATAAATTATATCTTAAAATCATTTTCTAAAGACACTATTAAGACTATAATTAAGAACTAAATATTTGAAATTTTCAATAATTCCCAAAGCCAAAGAAGTACATTTTAAAGTTACAAATAGGGTTTATCCATTTAATGACTTTGTTCAACAGTGATTTGGTAATGATTTGGTATTTACATGTATTTTTTGTGATGAAGTACAAACAACTGTACATCTGTTTTTTGATTGTATGTGGTCACAAACATTGTGGATCGATATACATGATTGGCTTCATCCATTTATATATTCATTAGTGCTGTCAAAGTTAAAGTGTTAACTGATTAATTAATCACAAAAAATTATCGCAATAATCATGAATTAATTATTAGATTAATCACACTATTAATTTTGACCATAGATTATCCTTTAGCGTGACAGTGGAAGGCTACGTTTAAGGTAGCACAGGTTGTTTGAGCAATAAACATAATTACATGCATTAAAGTAAAGCATTTAATAAATGTTTGCGTATCACATTTAGAATATTTGTTGATGTCAAAATATTGGGGTCATTTTTTTTCATTTTAAATTATGCAAGTAATTAATTGATTAGAAAAAGAGGAAGGTACAGTGGATCAGAAATTGTTGAAGACGTCCTCATAACATTAAATGTCAAAAGAATGAACACATTATTAACACAACCAGTGCTCTTCAAATTTGGCGCGGGGGGGGGGGGGGGGTGTTGATTAAAAAAGCCTTTTTTATTAAGCAATTAATGATGATTAATCAAAATTCGCAAATGTGATTAATCTGATTAAAAAAAAATAATCGTTTGACAGCTTTTATATTCATCCAATTAAGATCATTTTCTTAAGAAGATGTATCTTTTGGTGTTGTTTTGAAAGACTATCTGGTTAACGCTATTCTTATCCTAGGAATTTTTTTTCTACACAAATGTAAAATCTTGAAAGGTAAAAGGTGGAACCAAATTTTTCTTTTCTTTTTTCAAAATTTGTTTCTTTTTCGAAAAAAAATAGGAATGCTATTAAACTTATTTGTATAATTGACAAATACATGTTATGTGAAAAGCCCTAGTTTTTCTTTTGTTTTTATTGTATTTTGTTTTATTGTTGTGTATTTTATTTAACATTGTTTACTGGTTTATCTTATAATTTTGTAGTGTGCTATGACAAAAGCCATAATTTTTTGTATATATGTTCATCTTTGATACAGATTAATATGTTTGAAACAGCTGTTTAATAAAAAAAAAAAAACATCTTCATTGGCGGCCATTTTTACATTTGTGCATACTAGCCACCAGGGGGCAAACCCACCTTGTATGTGGCAGAGCCGTATATAGCCCAACTCTCTCTTACGGCTCTGGTATATGTTGTTGTTGTTTGTTAGTTTTTTTTTTTTGGGGGGGGGGGGGGGGACCATATGCCCATACCTAACACTATACCAAATTGCAAAAACCTGTCACAAAGTGCGCACTTTTCATAAATTCCCTCTCTGCTACCACAAGAACGTACACATCCACTAGCGTACAATTAGTAGTTGTAGTTCTCGCGCGATTCACGGCAAAATAGCGGTAGTTGCCGGTCAACGCAAAACTATCCACTTAGAGCAAAATATGCATCGTACGAGCTCTGGTTGGCGAGGTGGTACCGTCGCTTGCCCTTGGTGCAAGCGGCACGGCCCCGCCGCGAGACCACGTACGTGGGAGAAAAAGAAAAAAGTATTGTCGCGTCCGGTGACGTCACGTGTCAATGACGATTAGTGATGACGTACAGCTGCCGAATTCACTTACCCATTAGGATTAAAACTTTTTCAAAGACTGAAGCTGACGCGCCAAAACGAGGGGTAAATAATGAACATTTGGACAATTCTTATTTTCACAAGTGTCTGTCTGTCATGTCCTATATGTATATATATTTCTTTAGCTATTGTTAGCTAAGGGTACATTTATTTATAGAATGACTAGCCTCGCAAATGACAGAAAAGCAGTCAAAAATCGAAGTGAGTGCTCTGACAGAGTCTGAGCTTCAGCAATTATACAAGGTAAAAAATATCTGTAAATATTTTTTATGGACCAACACTGTGCGAAAGTACTTAAGGTGATTGTTTTGTTATTGCTCCTTGACAACAGGCTTTGCTGATAGCCTCATGCCGGTTAGATCCCAGAGACCCCATACAGTTCTTGAAAAATACCCTGATCACCTTCCAGGGACATGACAATTTGCAGAATGTGGACTGGTAGGTCCCACTTGGATTTCAGCACTTTTTCACTATAGTTACAGTACATCAACAGTACATCAGGGGAGGGTTTCACAAACTTTATGAAACCAAGACTCATATTTTACTAAAGGAAAAAAATGGCAGTGCACAGAACCAAACACAAATGTCAGAAAAGTGGATGAACAGGTAAATTATGTACCGCCTACCATATAATGAACATTTTGTTGTTCTACTCTAGTGGCCTAACTGTATTTGAGACAAGTGCACAGTCAAATCTAATACTCTCAATACAGTCATTTTCAGGTATCAATTTATCAATGTGCCTCTAATTATCAATGGAAAGGTGGCGGCATACAATTACACTGCACACTACACATATTTGTTATCAAGGCATTGTTTTATCATTTTATGGTACCTGTTGTATTTTAATTTATTGATATTTACTTTTGCATTCATTTAGGTTTTACCGGTCTTTGTTTTTGCATGACTGATTTTTACTCCATATACAGCACTTTGTATGCAGCAATGGCTTTTTTAAAGTGCTTTATGAAGTTGAGTTGAGCAATATGCAATTATGAAAGTATTACAGACAATAGTAGCACAGTAAGAGAGTGGTTAACACATTTGAATCTCAGTTCAGGCCTTCCTGTATCATTTGCACATTCCCCCTTGCCGAGTGGATTTTCTTCCTGGTTCTTCTGCAGTCTCTCATATCCCCAAAACATCAATGTTGGGTTTAATGAAGACTCCAAATTGTGTGAATTTGAGTTTAACCCTACTGAATGTTGCTTTTTGTTGGTACTTCATTTTTAGCACATAAATTATAATACAAGAGTGCGTGTATGAATATTGCTGCTGTCACAATTTAATGTACCTCACTGAATAAAGTATTTCTGATAGTCATTGAAAACTGAGCGTTCATTTGCACCACATTGTATCCGTCTTTACATTGCACAAGTTTGCCTAATGATGGTATTAAAACGACAGTTACGTATGCAACTACGGTTCTATTTCATCCCTCCCGACCACCAGGTGGCGGTGCTGAAACAGCACGGAAATCCCCCAGACGTATGCGCGTAGGGGGATTTCCGTGCTGTTTCAGCACCGCCACCTGGCGGTCAGGAGGGACAAAATAGAACTACAATCCAGTGAGGGTAAAAAAAGACAGCAAAATGTTATGAAAATACACTACTTATGTAATACTGTATTTGGTTTGTTATTCACACCATCTTTATTCTTTATTTTCCTGAAGGAACAAGTTCCTTAGCGGTAGTGCGCAGCGGTCATTGCTGGCTTCTCTACAACTGGATGATGACACAGAATACATGGACTCCGATGAACTTGAGGTGATGTGCGCCAACCCAATGGCCGGTCAGGTGTGATGTTGAGGTTTCTTCAGTCAATGTGTACTTTTTCATTTCAATTAGGCTCTTTTCCGAAAATATGAGAAGGCCTACTCCTGTTACAGAAGGAAATTAACAAGTGCTTGCTTCAGGTAAGGGTGATTATTTAAATATTTACGAGTACGAATTAACTTGTGATTTACTTTGACTTTTCACATGTAAAATTAAAGGCTTTTTATATTTTACAGCATTGTTTTTTGTTTCTTACCCTTATGGATAGCAGGGACATTTGCTTTCACACCATGATCCTAGGATTAAAAAAAACAAAACAAAAACTATCGTTGTATAAAAAATAAACACATACAGGTATTGTATATTTTTTGTAGTTATTAGCATTTTTTTTTTTTTGACAGTTCACAACATTAGCAAAGCCTTGGGAACACATTTTGATCATGTGCCCAGTGTGTTTCGTATTCTTCTCAGTAGGAGCAATCTGGTGTTTGGCAAATTTCACATTTTTTCACAAATTAATACAACACTATGGATCAGTTCTCACGTGCTATCTTTACAAATATTGAGCAATCTAAGGTGTTGAAAATAGCTTGCTCTGTTTGATTATACAATGTCAATGGTTGACGAAACTTGCGGGGTTTTTTTTGGTCTCCTAAAAAGTGAGGATGTTGGAGGTACAAGGTTTCCGCCTGACAACAGCAAATGCAAGTTAATAAAAAAAAGAATAATTTTGTGTGCATTTTGAAGGTTTCAAAATGGGTAATATACATAATTGACAGTAAAAAAAAACACACACAAAAAAAAAACTTTTGCACTTGTGTACATTTCGAGTTGGTACTCTTGAAAGATCCTGTAAAGGGATTTCAGAGATTTGTTTCTAAATACATCACAGTATAAGAGAAGGTAATTACTGAAAAGACTGAAGATTACATAGTACTCAATACTCATTTGTGGAGATAAACTATTTTTCACCATTTCAGTTTTCCAGATTTTTTTGGGGCATGGCTAAAAATGGCACCACATGACGCATTTTTAAGTCATGCACAAGTTACAACCCCCACCCCCCCAAACTTAAGTCTTCATTCATACATTCAGCACAATTACGGCGTGCACTTAGATTGCTATGCTTACTCTTACTTGCCAGCAAGTGTGCCAGGACTTCGAACTTTTGTGGCTGCTTCAGAACGCCTAGTTGTCGTGGCATGGAAAAGTTCAAACATGTAGTTAGGACAATAAATAAAACACATTTTCAAGTATCACAGGTGTCAAAGTGCGGTGGAGTCCTGCATGTTTTAGAGCTTTCCCTCCTCCAACACAGCTGATTCAAATGATCAACCCATCAGCAAGCTCTGCAGGAGCCTGATCATTGAATCAGGTGTGTTGGAGTAGGTAAACCTCGAAAACCTGCAAGAGTACGTCCTTCTAGGATCTGACTTTGACACCTGTGAATTAGAGGTATTTGACTATGCTGGGACTCGCCAGATCAGTCATTCCTTTTCAGCCACATTTTCCTGCGGTTGTCGAAGAAAACCCTGTCAGCCTCTTCAGCTCGTGTATGGTAGTTTTTGGAGGAGACGGTTGAAATGGTTAGTGCGGTGCCTACTGGCACTGATTGACAGTTGACCGGGGTTTGGTTTTATCACATTCTGCGGACATGCCCACAGCTTCTGAGAATGGAGACAATAGCTTGATTTTTCACTATTTAGAAGACTCATTTTATATACTTTGTGATTTTTCTTAAGTCTTTCAAATTTGGCAGGGTAGTTAACAACACTGTTCTGCAGTGTGTAAAAGGTATAAGACTTGTTTTTACTTTGCAGGGACTTCAACTAAAGGCGGTAAAAGGGAATCCTTTTGTCTCACAAGTATCTGTATGTATTATTAAGTACAACTTGACTCCGTTAATTATAATACACTTTACATATAGGCAGAATGTGAACAATTAATACCTTAGGTGACATCTTCACTCGTCTGCAGCTTCTTGTCCATTGTGTGAAGCAAAGGTGCTAGTACGTTTATGTATCCATGGCACTTGAGCCGTCTGGCCTCTCATGAACACCCCTTTACGTGGCATGTACTGGCTCCTGGAAAGAGCTACGCTAGTCCTCGCATAACTGCTTCTGGACTGGAAGCCATATTTTTTCCTGTGTGCTATTGGCTTCCTTGGGCCTCTGTAAACAGGAAGCCCTTGGTGGAATATGGCTGTCGGACGCTGTAGGTTAGGAAATCGGTAGATCCCGTTTGTCTGCGTTATTTTCGGTTGCATGGCACTCATCCAGAAGGAATTTGTATAGGGCTTGGCATAATCCCTGGAGGCAACTCCCCGCTGGACTAAATCTAATCTTTGAGAAATAGTATTGGTGATAGGCTCATGCCTTTCTTGTGATTGTTGATTACGAGTGTCCGGTATTTGTTCTGAGAGACGTGGTTTGTGGATATTGAGAAGAGGCGGACGTTGTCGGAGAAAACTGTCAAGAGGAGAATTTAAAGGCGCTTTGAAAAGCACATGGTTCAAGTGGTCTGGCTCACGCAAAAAAATATGTTCTCTAAGACCTCGGGGACTCTGGGCTGACAGTTCTGCAGATTTCTGGGCCCTGGGATTGATGTTTACATCGTAAGAGTATTTTGCTGCGGTGGGCTGCACGAGTTGCTTGGACTGTCCATCCTTGAACACCCACGACACAATAGGCATTCTTGACGCCTTGACATAGACACTTTTTCCATAAGAACCTTGTTGAGAAGGTGCAACTTTGCCTTCTAACTGTGTTTTCTTAAGCCTCTTAATTGAACTTTCATTGGCTGTTTTACTTGCTACATAGTGGCCATTGAGAGGATACATACCCTGGGGACTTAAGGGAGCAACCTCTTCAAGTAACGTGTTTGAGGGAAATTGAGATTTTTCAGGAAGTTTGTCGGTTCGCCACCAATCACCTCCAGTTTTTTCATTGGAATAACCTGAACGGTAAGGACTTTGACTTCCATGGTTGTTGGATCGGTTGTGCATCCTGGGTAAGATTCTACTCATGGAGTTGTCAGAACCAGGCACAGTGATGCTTGGACTCAAAACAGGATAGCTGACATCCTCTTCACTTTGTCCATATGCAGAACTTAATTGTTCCCTCCAGACTTTGTTATCTTTAATGCCTTCATTATCATCATTCTCTTCTTTAGATGGGCGTCTTGTAGCTATTTCATTCAGCATCAACCCCCTCGCCGTTTGAAAATGTTCCAAGTCCTTACCAGGAGTCAAAAAGGAGCTTTTCAAGGTTTCTATAAACTGCTCAAAATTGTCCATGTCTGGAAAACTGATGCCCTCAACGGCTGTGTCTTTGGTATGCTCCTGTACTAAAAGTTTAAAGGGGTGCTGAAATCCAGAGTCCCGATGCTGGTGGCGAGACTTAAGTGGACTCTCATCCAGCTCGTTGTTGGTTGGGATAACTGAGCTCTTATTATTTTCGGTGCTGTAGGTCTGAGCAACAGAGTTATGATCCTTGGTGAAGGCTTGTGGATCAAGTTCCCTGGGGTAGCTATTTGATGCATCTTCCTTGAAACCTAACAACATTAAACAGATGCAACATTTAGAACAATATAATCACCATTCATCCATTTTCTATAGGGTCACGGGTGAGCTGGTGCCTGCCTATCCCAGCTGACAGCTGTTGTACCCTACCAGCCAATTACATAGCACACATACATAAAGATACTTTTCGTGTAGGGCTGGGCGATATGGCCAAAAAGTAAAATAGATTTTTTTTTTCCATTGTTTTAGATTATTATTACGATATTAATCCAATTAATAAATACAACACAACAACACAAATGTATTTAAAGCTGCTTTTTGTACAGTAGCAATTTCCCCCCAAATATCTTTACCTAGCCATTTTATTTGGCCATTATGACTCTAGCATCTTCTAATTAGCAAATTAACACCTTAGCTGTTCACAATGGGTACTCCTGCAAGCCTCTGGCCAATAGTTTTCAGACTGGATTCGGGTTTGAATTACCTGCCCTCTGTCTGTGGAAGTGACATGCACACAGTATGTATGTAAAGAAAGGAGTGTTTCATTTTTCGGCCACACGTAGCAGTAGCGATTTGAAATTAAAATTTCTTCCTTGAGCAGTTTTAAAGGTTTCGTTTATACAAAAATAAATCCTGTGCAAAATGTTCCGAACTTCCGACAACAATAATGTATGCTGATTTTAAATCAGTTATAATGTAAACTTAAGATTCATAGCTTGTGCATAACTCGCTTAAATGCCAATTAAGTAGTAAGTAACTATTGTAAACACGCCATGTAAAGCATCCATCCAGCATTCTGCCACTTGTGCAAAATGCAACTCAGAATAACTTTTGGATATAACAGAACAACAGCTTCTAATAAGTCAGAAGAAGACTAGAGTATTTGTTTATATGCACCTCAATTTCACCATTTAGCCAATTTTCAATGATCTGATTTTTCAAGGTGCATTGTGGAGTTTAAAATGTTAATATTAAAGCTTTTTCTACATCATGCATGCTACACCAGTGCCCAGATGAGTACATAGAGCCACAACTTTTTAACTGTGACTGCGTCTATCAGCTTGTATCTTTACATCATTGTTGAGTGTTCGTCCCAAACACTCCAGTTTCTGGGGTGGAGTGGTGGAGGGTGACGTCATGCTCGTCCCCTCAGACATTTAGTGGTAGTGTACTACACAATTGGGATGGAAACTGAAGAAGAAGAAAGAAAAAAAAAAAAGAGGCTGGCTTCGAGCTGATGTCTATGTTTGTGTAACACTTAAGTGGTTATAACGTGTGTTACTTTAATTAATAAATTAAATCATTTAACCAGTTACTGCGTCCGCAAAATTTAATTTGGAATTGTGTTTGTGGAGTTTTTATCATGTCCTTGATATTTAAGAAAAATTGATGTTCCATAATTAATATCGTATTGAATTGAATCGAATAAAAAAAAATCATATTTGAACTGAACTCTTTGTGAATCAAAATCAAATCAATTGAGGAAATTAGAATCAATACCAAGCCCTAGTAATCACGCGTAGACGTTCAACTCGACTTCCATCTTTGTAACGAATTGAGAAAGGGGGACGTGACGTACGCTGTAAAGCAGTCAGCACATTTGTCGTTTTTTTGTGTGGTAAAGTTTCTGCCATCCTCCTCAAAGTTGCTTAGTGCCAGTAAAAGCGATACAGACCCACCTCAGGCCATGACAACGGTACCATTCAACTATAGGTAGTTGTAAGTCGATGTTTCATCAGAAGACTTATGAAAATATTTTATGTAGGTTGAAAAGTTCTTTAGTGTTTCTTTAAATATACATTTGCCAACTTGCCATTATTGCTTATGTATCTTTATACAGAAAACAGGAAATGTCAGCCAAATTAAACATATTTGATATTAATTAGACATTTAATAAAGACTCACTTGCTTTCTGAGATGAAAGCGGATTTTATTATTTTAACCCATTAGTGCTTAACTCGCCCAACATGATGTCCTCATGAAGAAGCAGAAGAGAACAGAAGAGGTCTTACCACTTTGAGAAGAAAGACACAAGCAGGCCAACAACAGAAAGGAAACCCAAATAAGCCTATTTTAAAAAAACACAAATATTTATCTGGACACGGTTGTTAAACAAGCACTGTGCATGCATTTACCCATACAGAGCAGCCATGACAAAAAAGTTCCACGCCTGCTCCAACACCAGCAGCAAAGTGTCCACGAAAAGTCACAGCCCTTTTGCAGGGAGGACCAAAACAACCCAACTCACATTCAGCTTGCAATTAGTTGATTGCAGGCAGCTGTTGGTAGTGCTTGTGGGTCAAGCCTCATGTAATGGCCAGGAACAAATGAGAGTAGAGTTTACTCAAGAGAACATGCTAGGCAATGACTTCAGTGTCACTTATGTCACAGTACCGCTGGAAATAGTTATGGGGAAAAAAGTCTACACCTGCATATTGCTTTTCCAAAATATTAATTTTGTACTGATCTAAAATGAAATTTGCATTTGGATGAAAAATCAAATACATGTGGAAAAATCAAAGTAACAAAATAACTTTTCAGTATTTTGATATCTATTTAATGCAATGTATGAAATACATGTTTGTTTGTTTTCGTTGATAATGATTTGAATTATTTATAATATAAAAATATATAATTACATTATTTATTTAGATGTACATCACGATGTATATGCTGTATAAATACTGTATATTCATATATGTTTGTAAACAACATCTCAGTGACCTAGTGGTGAGCACGCCTGCCTCACAGTTCTGAGCTTCAGGTTTGCATCTCGGCTAATTTGATATTAGATATATTTTTATAGTATTTTTATATTTCTTTAATTAGGATCATAAATATATTTAATGTCCACCAGTGTTGCCTGACATTTGTGGCAATATGCGCAAGGCACACAATTCTTAGTTCAGACTTATGTATATTGTAAAAAACAATCAGGCATCATGAAAATGAAATAAGCACTCATATTTTATTTAGAATTGATCTCATCGCCTGGTGAATAAATATGACTAAAATATTAATGAATATGTCAAGTGAGAGGGGCTCTGCAGTAATCTTGAGCAGAAATCTGAAAAGAAAGTTCACTGCTTTCAATGATCTGGCGATGAGCTGTGTTTGTTTTCTATGAGTTATTGATGAACCGTGTTTGTGGGCAGGAGCTGGAAGGATTTTACCAATGCCAGCGTGACAGATGCCTCTGAACTGTCTCAAAAGACGGAAATTGCACTGAAGCATTATGACAGGCGAAAGAAGGAGGTGCCTTTCCTTAAATGGCTGCGCTGGGTCAAGTTCAAGAAGGAGTCACGGGTTGGTACGTGGCTGCCAAGCATTTTTTCCTCCATCAAAGGAAAAAACCATGAAAGTCAAAACGCAAAGCTTTTCTTGACAATCAATCTTCCCCACTGTGTGACTCATTCTGTCCAGTGCTTGCTTGTGTTTTCATCATCTCTTGTCTCTTTTGATCTCACTAACTAGAGGCGGTACGTAAGTTGGTGGGAGTTCTAAAAGCCTGCGTCCTCAAACGCATCGTCACCGCATGGAAGAATGTTGTTAGGGACTCACAGAGGACCAAGGATTACTTTAAGGTATCTGCTCATTTGTGTACAGAGAATCATGCTTATTGTAGGGATATGTTCCAGACCCACCCGCAGTTGGTGAAAATACACTATGTAAACAGTGATTGACACTATATAAAGTAACAAATTAATCCTATGCATTAATTAACTTTCATCAAGCAATGGGAAACTATATCAAAAAACATCACATTGATTGAGGAAACAAAAAGACTCGCTTGCACAATTCTCCAAATAAAAGCTTTAAGGTGTTTATTTGTCATTCCTAGTTAAAAGTTTACTGTAAAAGTGATGCGAAAGACAATTAAACATTGTGTGTGTGTGTATATATATATATATATATA